>NW_028321205.1:0-59706 GCF_062004578.1 Staurois parvus
AGAGATCCCTGCTGACCCGTGCCTGTGATTGGACACGGCATGAGTTTGGCAGCAGATTTCAGCCAATGGTAAGTCCTGCTGACCGGCCTGTGTCCAATCACAAAGTTCTGTGTTTACAAACACTGCGCAGGAACGTCGGTCGTCTGTTTCTTCTTCCTGAAAAGCAGTGAAAAGAAACCGGCGGATCAGAAAGAAAAGCAACGCCTCGTACAGACAATCACACATTGGTCAGCACACAGTGAACCCCATGATTGCTGCGTGATGTTACCCCTCCCCAGCCTGTGTCAGTCCAGTGTCAGTGTGACGTGTTATCCCTGTATTAGTGTCACCAGCGATGTCAGTCGCAGTTAGACATTGAAATCGTTCGACTTCATGTGTGTGAACATGCAAGACGTCATGTGACTTCATCGAATCGCACCGATATGACCGCTTCACTGGCGGACAAGGGGCGCGACTTGTCATGTGATTTGAAACTATCCTCTCCTCCCCAATCCCCTCCCAGTACAAATCCCCCCCCAATCTCCCTCCCAGTACAAATCCCCCCCCCAATCCCACTTCCAGTACAAATCCTCTCCCCCAATCCCCCTCCCAGTACAAATTCCTCCCCAATCCCCCTCCCAGTACAAATCCTCTCCCCATCATCCCCCTCCCAGTACAAATCCCCCCCCAATCCCCCTCCCAGTACAAATCCTCTCCCCCCCATCCCCCCTCCAGTACAAATCCCCCCCCATCCCCCTCCCAGTACAAATCCTCTCCCCCCATCCCCCTCCCAGAACAAATTCCCCCCCAATCCCCCTCCCAGTACAAATCCTCTCCCCCCCCAATCCCCCTCCCAGTACAAATCCTCCCCCCCCCATCGACCTCCCCAGTACAAATCGCCCTCCCAGTACAAATCCTCTCCCCCCCATCCCCCTCCCAGTACAAATCCCCCCCAATCCCCCTCCCAGTCAAATCCCCCCCCAATCCCCTTCCCCAGTACAAATCCTCTCTCCCCAATCCCCCCCCCCAGTACAAATCCCCTCAATCCCCCTCCCACTACAAATCCTCTCCTCCCCAATCCTCTTCCCAGTACAAATCCCACTCCCCCATCCCCCTCCCAGTACAAATCCCACTCCCCCGTACCCCTCCCAATACATATCCGCTCCCCCCCCCCCCCATCCCCCTCCCCAGTACAAATCCTCTCATCCCCGGCACAAATGTTTATTGCTCTGAAGCTGCTGTCACTACACCCTCCAGCTTTTAGGTAGGAACTCTCCATGCAGTGCTGACAAGGAGCATGCTGATAGAAGGGGAGGGCAGAGTGACATCACTGTGCTGCTTCTCTTTTTACTGTCCAGTCACAGATTGGGGGCGGATCCATGACAACCTGGGCTCAGAGGAAGTGAGTTGTATGATGCTGGCTGTCACTCAACCCAGAACTAAGGACATCTAGTGGCAGGAAGGTAACACTGCGGGGGGAGGGGGGGGAGGGGAGCTCCAGACTGAAGAAGAGAATTGCAATAACATTTGCTGCTTTTCCTTTTAATTTTCTCCTTTTTTCCTGCACTGGTTTTGCTTTGGGCTCTATTTTCCTCGCGTGTCTTGCGTGTATTTTATGGAAGTGAAGCCGTTGGGCGCTCATTGCGAACTGATGTGTGCTTTGCATGCCGCCGCCTCCTCCCCTCCTAAAAGGTTACTGGGACTCGCTGCCAAGCGGCCTGTAAATGAATGACTCTGCAGAGCCAGTGAGCAGGAGGGGGGGGGTAATGAAATGCAAACATACAACAGCCAGCAACGGGACGTGTTCTGTACAACACGCAACACATCCATCCCAGCAGGGACGCATGGATCCAACCAAGTGGGCGGAGCATTCCGGGACTCCACAATGGGAAATATCCTCCCCAGAAGAGATGAACCCCCGTGACTTCCCATTGGACGGTGTCAGTGAATTGTCACCCTTGGGGGAAAGTGAAATTAAAGTGCAACTCCACTTTTACTGAAAATAAGCCCCGCCCCCTCCGGGGGATCTCTGCGCATCGCAGGGATCGTAATAAACGGAGGAGATTCCGGTTGTATCCTGAAGAAGTCTCTGTTTGTGTCTCTGTGTCCTGTGCAGAGGGACTGGGAGCGACTTCATCATCATCCATCAGCTGGGCTGTAATGAGGGAAGCGGCGGGGTCTGCATCCCTTCACTCACATCTAAGCGTTTTCTGTTGCGTTTTGCAGAAACGCACAGCAGTCCATGTAACATGATGTCCTATGGGACACGTTCTCATCTCCGCGTTTTCACCCCGGTGCGGTTTTTGGAAAGGGACGGGGACTTTTTTAAACGTAAAATGTTGCGTTTTTGGTTCTATAGACTTCAATGGAGACGCCGCAGAAAAGCATGTGGAGTGTTTGTGATGCGTTTTGCGTTTTAATCTGCTCAGCAACAAGTTGAAAAAAAAACATAAAACGCATCAAAAACAAATGTGCAAAAATGGAAAACGCATCGCAAAAAGCACCGCAGAAGCGGATCAAACGCAAAGCGCAGAGGTGTGACCCGAGCCTTGGACGTGATCTCTCCCTGGAAGTATCTCAGCCACACATAACATTGTGTTGCAGGGGATGCCCAATATCTGACTTGTATCTCTGGACTGCTGGGAAAATCAGCCAATCACAGAAGCAGGGCGTGACGTTTCTGAGCCGGGGGGGAGTAAAGGAGCCCCCGAGAATGTTGTGCTGGTGGGGCTGCCATGGACTTGGTGGTCTTGGTGGACCCTCACCAGATCCTACAAAGAAGAAGCTTCATAAGTTCCTCTCCCAGGACTGGGATTCCTTCCCTTCTCTGGGGGGGGAGATTTATCGGACAATAAAAGATGGAGTTTGGGACTTTCAGGGAATTGGGGGGGGGGACATATTGCATCACGTTCAGCAGCTGGAAGGATCTGTGGTGTGAGTGTTGGAGAGCGGCCTGGCCTGCACCGCACTAATATCCTAATAAGGATCCCAAGCGACAGGGTTTGGATCCGCACGCCGTGTCACCTACAGCCCAACCTCATCCATTACTGCTGGAGGGGGCCGATGTCAGGGCCACGCCCAACACCCCCCCCCCCGTACCACGAGAAGACTTTATATAGTATACTCGGCTCATCCTCCAACCAGCACCATTGTCCTCCTCCTCCCATCCGTGACAACAACAAGCAGAGCATTGCAGGACCACGGCAGGGACCCCCCCCCCCAACCTATCGTACTGCAATATGACTTAAAGGGGGACACCCCAACCTATCGTACTGCAATATGACTTAAAGGGGGACACCCCCCAACCTATCATACTGTAATATGACTTAAAGGGGACTCCCCCCGACCTATCATACTACAATATGACTTAAAGGGGGACACCCCCCAACCTATCATACTGTAATATGACTTAAAGGGGGACTCCCCCCGACCTATCATACTACAATATGACTTAAAGGGAGACCCCCCCAACCTATCGTACTGCAATATGACTTAAAGGGGGACCCCCCAACCTATCGTACTGCAATATGACTTAAAGGGGGACTCCCCCCGACCTATCATACTACAATATGACTTAAAGGGGGACCCCCCAACCTATCGTACTGCAATATGACTTAAAGGGGGACCCCCCCAACCTATCATACTGCAATATGACTTAAAGGGGGACTCCCCCCAACCTATCATACTGCAATATGACTTAAAGGGGGACCCCCCGACCTATCATACTACAATATGACTTAAAGGGGGACTCCCCCCAACCTATCATACTGCAATATGACTTAAAGGGGGACCCCCCGACCTATCATACAGCAATATAACTTAAAGGGGGACACCCCCCAACCTGTCATACTGCAGTATGACTGACTTAAAGGGGAACTCCCCCAAACCTATCATAGTGCAATATGACTTAAAGGGGGACTCCCCCCAACCTATCATACTGCAATATGACTTAAAGGGGGACTTCCCCCAACCTATCATACTGCAATATGACTTAAAGGGGGACTCCCCCCAACCTATCATACAGCAATATAACTTAAAGGGGGACACCCCCAGACCTGTCATACTGCAATATGACTATGACTTAAAGGGGAACTCCCCCAAACCTATCATACTGCAATATGACTTAAAGGCAGACTCCCCTTCCAACCTATCATACTGCAATATGACTTAAAGGGGGAATCCCCCCTGACCTATCATACTGCAATAGGACTCTAGAACCTCTGTCAGGTTTTTATTGCTCTCGGTGTCCCCACTGAGGGGATTCACCCTTGCCACTCCTTCTGGTGTCACCAGAACAGCAGTAGAGGGGAAATCTTCCAATGGGGGACACTTGTATAAGAGGGGATTTCCTTCACTTGGTGAAGATTTCTCCTTACTTCCTGTTGTGTCTCTGGGACAGGAGGTGGAGGAAAAATCTCCCAAATGAGACACACATGAAAATTAATAAATAAAAAGAACACAAAAAAGTCGTCTTTAGGGACACGGCTGAGATCTGGACCCCAGATGGGTGTCATTCAGTTTTCTGGAATTGGGCCTCTTTGCAGCCGCTTCCTGTCTCCATACACCCCAGCGATGGCTGTATGGCATTTGTCAGGACCCCCCCTACCACCCTCCCAGTACAAATCCTCTCTCCCCCCCAATCCCCCTTCCAGTACAAATCCTCTCTCCCCCAATCCCACTGCCAGTACAAATCCTCTCCCCCCACCCCCCTCCCAGTACAAATCCTCTCTCCCCCCCAATCCCCCTTCCAGTACAAATCCTCTCTCCCCCAATCCCACTGCCAGTACAAATCCTCTCCCCCCACCCCCCTCCCAGTACAAATCCTCTCTCCCCCCAATCCCAATCCTAGTACAAATCCTCTCCCCCCCACCCCCCTCCCAGTACAAATCTTCTCTCTCCCCAATCCCCTCCCAGTAAAAATCCTCTCTCCCCCAATCCCCCTCCCAGTACAAATCCTCTCTCCCATCCCCCTCCCAGTACAAATCCTCTCATCCCCGGCACAAATGTTTGTTGCTCTGAAGCTGCTGTCACTACACCTTCCAGCTTGTAGGTAGGAACTCTCCATGCAGTGCCCCCCTCCCCCATGCAGTGCCCTCCCCCTCCCCCATGCAGTGCCCCCCCCAATTCCATGTGCAGTCTCTGCTTCCTGCTCTCAAGATTCGGTCACATGTGTGAGTTGTGGGAACGCATGCAAAATAATGCGCTTTTCTGCAATGCACTGAACGCGCTGCCATGTTGCGGTGCCATTCATGTCTCATTCCTAATGGCGCCCCCTATGTATCCTGCTAACACATGGCATTTGCATGTGCCAGGAAGCAAGGCACCGCTCTGTCATGCGTTTTGGTGCAGCTCAGTGTTTTACAATGGGCCGGGCCCTTCACTGGCACGTTTCTCACACGTAGGGCGGCCCTTTGAAATGGACGGGCTGCCTAAACATGAGGTGCGGGAACACGTCAATACCTGCAAAAAGGGGCGTACTCTGCAAGGTTTGAAGGGAGCCTCAGAATTGGTGCCGTGTCACAGGAGTGATGTCACCCCCTTAGAGAAGGAGATTCCACACCATTCCAGCCAAGCAGGGGAGCCCCTCCTGGGGATGTGTCACCTGCAGCAGAATCACCCGCATGACAGCGGCCCAAGTCTCTTCATTTTCTCCAAAAACGAATATACAACAGACTCTCCATACAGCTTATCAATGCTATCTCAGCAATTGTTCAGCAGGAGTGCTGACTGTACTGCCTAACCTACAACTGTCCACTAGAGGGAGAATCTGAAAATCTATGTATGGAATACAATCATTAAAAAAACAGAACAGCGAAGAAGTCCCATTATAATCATGGTGAGACGTTCCTTGTAGTTGGTGGAGGAACCCTTGTTGGTGAGCACAGAGGTGAGACGTTCCTTGTAGTTGGTGGAGGAACCCTTGTTGGCGAGCACAGAGGTGAGACGTTCCTTGTAGTTGGTGGAGGAACCCTTGTTGGCAAGCACAGAGGTGAGACGTTCCTTGTAGTTGGTGGAGGAACCCTTGTTGGCCAGCACAGAGGTGAGACGTTCCTTGTAGTTGGTGGAGGAACCCTTGTTGGCGAGCACAGAGGTGAGACGTTCCTTGTAGTTGGTGGAGGAACCCTTGTTGGTGAGCACAGAGGTGAGACGTTCCTTGTAGTTGGCGGAGGAACCCTTGTTGGTGAGCACAGAGGTGAGACGTTCCTTGTAGTTGGTGGAGGAACCCTTGTTGGTGAGCACAGAGGTGAGACGTTTCTTGTAGTTGGTGGAAGGACCCTTGTTGGTGAGCACAGAGGTGAGACGTTTCCTGTAGATGGTGGAGGAACCCTTGTTGGCGAGCACAGAGGTGAGACGTTCCTTGTAGTTGGTGGAGGAACACTTGTTGGCGAGCACAGAGGTGAGACGTTTCCTGTAGATGGTGGAGGAACCCTTGTTGGCGAGCACAGAGGTGAGACGTTCCTTGCAGTTGGTGGAGGAACACTTGTTGGCGAGCACAGAGGTGAGACATTCCTTGTAGTTGGTGGAGGAACCCTTGTTGGTGAGCACAGAGGTGAGACGTCTCTTGTAGTTGGTGGAGGAACCCTTGTTGGCGAGCACAGAGGTGAGATGTGTCTTGTAGTTGGTAGAGAAACCCTTGTTGGCGAGCACAGAGGTGAGATGTTCCTTGCAGTTGGTGGAGGAACCCTTGTTGGCGAGCACAGACGTGAGACTTTTTTCTGTACTTGGTGGAGGAACCCTTGTTGGTGAGCACAGAGGTGAGACGTTTCTTGTAGTTGGTGGAGGAACCCTTGTTGGCGATCACAGAGGTGAGACATTCCTTGTATTTGGTGGAGGAACCCTTGTTGGCGAGCACAGAGGTGAGACGTTTCCTGTACTTGGTGGAGGAACTCTTGTTGGCGAGCACAGAGGTGAGCGTTCCTTGTAGTTGGTGGAGGAACCCTTGTTGGCAAGCACAGAGGTGAGACGTTCCTTGTAGTTGGTGGAGGAATCCTTGTTGGTGAGCACAGAGGTGAGACGTTCCTTGTAGTTGGTGGAGGAACCCTTGTTGGCGAGCACAGAGGTGAGATGTTTCTTGTAGTTGGTGGAGGAATCCTTGTTGGTGAGCACAGAGGTGAGATGTTTCTTGTAGTTGGTGGAGGAACCCTTGTTGGCGAGCACAGAGGTGAGACATTCCTTGTAGTTGGTGGAGGAACCCATGTTGGCGAGCACAGAGGTGAGACGTTCATTGTAGTTGGTGGAGAAACCCTTGTTGGCGAGCACAGAGGTGAGACGTTCCTTGTAGCTTGTGGAGGAACCCTTGTTGGCGAGCACAGAAGTGCGACGTTTCTTGTAGTTGGTTCCCAGGTTTGCAGACATCTCAAGAGGGATTTTGGTCCACTCTTCTTTATAGATCTTCTCTAAATCCTTAGTGTTTCTTGGCCGTTGCTTGGCAACTCGAAGTTTCAGCTCAATACATACATTTTCTATAGGATTAAGGTCTGCAGACCGGCTAGGCCACTCCAAGACCCTCATGTGCTTCTTCTTGAGCCTCTCCTTTGTTGCCTTGGCGGTATGTTTTGGGTCATTGTCATGTTGGAAGACCCATCCACGACCGTTCTTCAGTGTTCTGGCTGAGGGAAGAAGGTTCCCATCCAAGATTTTGCAATACATGGCCCCTTCCATTGGCCCCTCAATGCGGCAAAGTCGGCCTGTACCTTTAGCAGAGAAACAGGCCCAAAGCAGAATGTTTCCACCTCCGTGCTGGACTGTAGGGATGGTGTTCTTAAGGTCATAGTCAGCATTTCTCTTCCTCCAAACACAGCGAGTCGAGTTAATGACAAAGAGCTCAATTTTGATCTCCTCTGACCACATCACTTTCTCCAAGTCCTTCTCCGAATCATTTAGATGTTCATTGTCAAACTTCAGATGGGCTGTACATGTGCCTTCCTGAGGAGGGGGACCTTGCAGGCACTGCAGGATTTCAATCCATGGTGGTGTATTCTGTTACCAATGGTTGGTTTGGTGACTGTGGTCCCAACTGCCTTGAGATCATTCACAAGCTCCTCCCGTGTAGTTCTGGGCTGATCCCTCACTTTTGTCATGATCATCCTGACCCCATGAGATGAAATCCTTCATGGAGCTCCAGAACGAGGAGGGCGATTGATGTGTATTTTGTATTTCTTCCTTTGGCGAATAATCGCTCCAACAGTTGTCTCCTTCTCACCAAGCTTCTTGCAGATGGTCTTGTAGCCCATTCCAGCCTTGTGCAGGTCTACCATATTGTCCTTGATGTCTTCTGACAGCTCTTTGGTCTTGCCCATGGTGGTGGTGAGGTTTGGATGGAAGAAAGAGATTCTGTGGACGGGTCTATTATACACATAACGAGTTGTCATTAGGAGCGCCTTCTTCCATTGACAGGACTGATCTGTGTACCACATGAGCACATGGCCAGTCTGTGGGAGCCAGAATCATTGTTGGTTGGTGGGGGATCAAATACTTATTTTACTCACTGAACTGCAACTCCATTTATAACATTTGTATCGTGTTTTTTGTTTTGGTTGATATTCTGTCATTTAAAATACACCAATGATAAAAATTACAGACCCTTCGTTGCTCTGTAGGGGGGCAAAGGTACTAAATCTGCAGGGGGTTCAAATCATTATTTTCTGTATAGAAAAATAATACGAACAACCCGGGCTGTAATCCTTGTCTTCTCTCCTGCTGTAATCCCATTCTGCCACTAGATGTCCTCAGTTTTTCCAGACTGAATGACATCAGTCATCCTTCACCCATAAGGCCAAGGATGTATTGTGAGTGCAGGGTGTCATGGGCCCACCCACTGCGTCACTATGGCGTCCTGAACTCATGTTATTATAAGGTAGAGAGCGGAGCTTGATGCTTTTGCATCACTGAGGATCACCCATTGCTGGAGAAGAACCAGAGAGGACCCTGAGCATCACGTGACCGGCATAAGGACTTTGGAAAAGGTAAATGTAAGAAAAAAAAATGCTGAGGGGGTGGGGCCTGAGCCCAGAGGTGGTGCTTTAAAGTCAATGGGAGCCAGGCTGTGGCTATACTCCGACCTAAAGACAATTTCTACGCTTTGTGCTCTGAATTCAGCTGCTGATGACGTTGTGATCATAGGGCAGGAAGTCGTCTGTGATTGGATAATATCTTCCCGATCCTTTCCCGACATAAATGATATCATTAAAAAAAATCTTTGATATAAATCCAATACTATATCCAAGCTTCACTCCAACCAAAACTGTCTATTTCATTTTATACAGAGTAGGGAAGGGTTAGAACCCCCCGCCGGCTGTTCCTTTGCTGTCCATGTCACATTGGGGAAATTTCCTTTCACTTCCTGTCTGGAGACACAACAGGAAGTGAGAGGAATTCTGCTCTTTGCCAGTTGTCACCGGAAGAGGTGTCCCCTATTGGAAGATTCCCTCTGTATTCCTGCTCTGGGTACCAATCATGGTCACAAATGGGGGACACAGACAGTGAGTAGCATCTGACAGAGAGTCTAACCCCTTTCCCACTCTAACATAAAAAAAAAAAGAAGTTTTGCTTAGAGATGCACTTTCAAGTATAACTAAAGGCAAAACTTTTTTTTTTTTTACTGTTGGATGGAGTGGGGAGGGATCAGACCCCCTGTAAGGTGTTTATTGTTGTCTGTGTCCCCGTTAGGGAGATTCCCCCTCTCTGTTTGTCCTGTTGAACATTATCACTGAAAAAGTCAAAGAAGATCCCACATTTTAGGTTGTCACCGGAACAGAATAGCGGGGATAACCTCCAATGGGAACACTAGTTCTAGTGACATCCAGGGATTCCCTCACTTCCTGTTGAGGAATGGGACTGGAAGTGAAGGGGAATCTTCCCTATTGGACACAGATTGCAAAAAACAATCCGATAGGGGGGGTGTAACCCTCCCTTACTCCATCCAAAACGAGGAAAAATAGTTTCTCCTTTAGTTTGACTTTATTATCCCACTTTTGTGGCTCCGCCCACTCCAGCGCCACCATTATGGAGCATGTGCAGACGTGCCAAAGAGTTCTGCCCTACCTTTCGGTCCTAGCAGACCCCATTGGCACATCTGTGCACATGTACAAGATTTCCCACGCATGTGCAAAACATGCGAAAGTTGGGGACTTTTGTAATAGTTGTTTTTACGCATGCTCATATGTGCCGCAGGGATCACTTGGGACCCGAAGCCTTCGGATACATCTGCACATGTGCAGAATCCGGGGGGGAGGGGCAACACATAAATCATTCTAAATGTAGAAGTGCTGATTAGCAAAAAAAAAAACTTAAATTAAGAAAAAAAATAATTTCATGGAGGGGGCGGGGCAATTTGGCACCTAGTTTAGGGTGAGGAAAGAATGAACACCTCTCTCCTATACAGCTTGTATTTCCAGTCCTCCTCTATATACATATTATACATCTCATATGATACAGTTATTATAGGATTCATCTATTATACATAATATACATCTATTTTATATATATATTATACATTCATAATATGATACTTGTATTATAGGATACATCAGTGATATGAGACATCCATTATAGGACACATTTATTATACATCTATTATTTATAGGATACATTTATGTAAAGAATAGATCTATCATAGGATACATTTATGTAATGAATACATCTATCATATAATACATTTGTTATAGGATGGATACATCTAATATACATATAGTATGATACTTCTATTATACATAATATACATCTATAATATTATACTTCTATTATAGGATACATTTATTATACATCTATTATTTATCCGATACATTTATGTAAAGAATAGATCTATCATAGGATACATTTATTATAGGATTCATCTATTATACATAATATACTATATATACTATTTTATATATATATATATATATTATACATTCATAATATGATACTTGTATTATAGGATACATTATTATAGGATACATCAGTGATATGAGACATCCATTATAGGACACATTTATTATACATCTATTATTTATAGGATACATTTATGTAATGAATACATCTATCATATAATACATTTGTTATAGGATGGATACATCTAATATACATATAGTATGATACTTCTATTATACATAATATACATATAGTATGATACTTCTATTATAGGATACATTTGTATATAATAATTCTATTAGACATCTGTGATATGATACATCTATTATTTATATCATACATTTATCTAAAGAATACATCCTCCTAGATTGTAAACTCGAAAGATCAGGGCCCTTGATCCCCTCATGTTTTGTATTGTATTGTTATTGTTCTGTCACATGTTCTGTCCCCCTCTGTAATGTACAGCGCTGAGCCAACTATCGGCGCTTTATAAATACTGTATAATAATAATCATAGGATACAGCTAATTTATGATACATCTATTATTTTTATGACACATTTATTACACATATGATGCATCTATAATACAGAACACACATCTATTATGTATAATATACATCTTTATTTATTATATGATACTTTTATTATACATCTATTACGGGATACATCATTTCTACATATTATACATATATAATACATCTATTACCGTATACATATTATACCTCTATTGTATTGCACATCTATTATATGATCCATCTATTACAGGATACATTATTTATACATATTATACATCTTTCATATGATACATATATTACATGATACATTATTTATATGATATATGCATTCTACACAGGGGCGGACTGACCATTCGAGCACTCGGGCACTGCCCGAGGGCCCGGGGTCAGTAGGGGGCCCCATGAAATGCCCCTGGTACCTTTTTATAAGCTTTTTTTGAGTGTGGGTGAGGACACAGGGGCCCCATGAACCCCTATTGCACGGGGGCCCCATGAGTTGTCAGTCTGCCCCGATTCTACATATGATATATATATGACACATCCATTATATGATCCATCTTTTATACATCTAATATAGGATACATTTATATACATATTATACATCTTGTATATGATACATATATTACATGATACATTATTTATATGATACATCCTTTCTACATATGATACATATCTCTTAGATTGTAAACTCCCAGGATCAGCCCCTCCCACTTAGATTGTAAACTCCCAGGATCAGCCCCTCCCTCCTAGATTGTAAACTCCCGGGATCATCCCCTCCCTCTTAGATTGGAAACTCGCAGGATCAGCCCCTCCCTCTTAGATTGTAAGGTCCCAGGATCAGCCCCTCCCTCCTAGATTGTAAACTCCCAGGATCAGCCCCTCCCTCCTAGATTGTAAACTCCCAGGATCAGCCCCTCCCCCTCTTAGATTGTAAACTCCCAGGATCATCCCCTCCCTCCTAGATTGTAAGCTCCAAGGATCAGCCCCTCCCTCTTAGATTGTAAGCTCCCAGGATCAGCCCTTCCCTCCTAGATTGTAAACTCCCAGGATCAGCCCCTCCCTCCAAGATTGTAAACTCCCAGGATCAGCCCCTTCCTCTTAGATTGTAAACTCCCAGGATCAGCCCTTCCCTCCTAGATTGTAAACTCCCAGGATCAGCCCCTCCCTCCAAGATTGTAAACTCCCAGGATCAGCCCCTTCCTCTTAGATTGTAAACTCCCAGGATCAGCCCCTCCCTCTTAGATTGTAAACTCCCAGGATCAGCCCCTCCCTCCTAGATTGTAAACTTCCAGGATCAGCCCCTCCCTCTTAGATTGTAAACTCCCAGGATCAGCCCCTCCCTCTTAGATTGTAAACTCCCAGGATCAGCCCCTCCCTCTTAGATTGTAAGCTCCCAGGATCAGGGCCTCCTATCCCTCTTGTGTTGATCTGTATTGTCTCCCGTTATATTGTACAGCGCTGAGCAGACTGTTGGCGCCATAAATCCTGTATAATAATAATATATGACACCAGTTATATGATCCAGCTATTATTTATATGATACATTTATTATACATATGATACGTCTATTACATGATACATTATTTATATCATACATCCATTCTACATATGATACATATATGACACATCTGTTACACGATCTATTATTTATATGATAAATTTATTATATTACACATCTATTATATGATCCATTAGTTATATAATACATATTTTACATCATATGATACATTATTTATACATATTTTACATTATAGGATACATTATTTATACATATTTTACATCATATGATACATTATTTATACATATTTTACATTATAGGATACATTATTTATACATATTTTACATCATATGATACATTATTTATATCATACATCCATTCTACATATGATACATATATGACACATCTATTACATGATCTATTATTTATATGATCCATTAGTTATATAATACATATTTTACATCATAGGATACATTATTTATACATATTTTACATCATATGATACATTATTTATACATATTTTACATTATAGGATACATTATTGATACATATTTATATGACCCATCCATTATATGACGCGGGTTATAATATATGCGAAGAATCCCCGCGGAGCGGAGCGGCTGACGTCACCGCCGATGATTGACAGCTGAGCTGCGCTGCCAAAGTCGGCGACTTGCATCCTCCGCGTCCTGTGATTGGACGGGGGCAGGAAGGAGTGTGGCTGGTTTAGCAGTCTGGAGAGAGAGAGCATTGCTTCCTTCCTAGAGGGAGAAGGGGAGAGCAGAGAGCCTCCCCCCATCCCAGCACTGAGAGGCCCGGATGTTGGCTCCAATCCTGGCTTTTTATTCACTTCCATAAAAGGGCAGAGCCTGAAGACTCCTCCGAACTTTCCTCACTTTGCTGGACCCTGAAAACTTTTTTTTCTTTTTTCCCCCTCCTGTGCTCCCCCCTGAGCCTTGCTGCCCCCTCCCCCTCCTCCAGGCTGCTGCTCAGTTAACAGTTGTGAGTTCTGGGCAGAGATAAAGGAAAAGAGAGAGAGAGGAGAGAGAGGAGGAGAGAGGAGAGAGAGGAGGGGGGAGTGACTGCAGCAGATTGAGCAGCAGTGACGTGATCCCAGCCTGGAGAGCTCAGCCTGGGGGACTCCATTCTCAGCCTGCCCTGTCCTCTTCATTGTGGACCCTCCAGTCCCTCTCTGACCAGCCTGGGTGAGCAGTGTGTAAGCAGAGAGGTAAGTGTGTGTGTGTGGCCCCTGCATGCATTTATTACCACCCCCCCCCTTTCCCCATGCCAGCCTCATGCCCCCCCATCCCTCTCTATGAAAACTTCAATTGCAGCCAGCGAGCAGCCAGACCGGTTTTGTTAGGTTGGGATTACAAACAGGTGAAGAGCGGATTCCCCGCACAGAGGAGGATGTGTGAGCAGCACAATGGATGACCTGGCTGCGGAGAGGAGAGGGAGCCATCCTGGGCTTGGAGGGGGAGGAAGCTGCCCTGAGCTAGGAGGGGCTGCACAGTCCAGCCAGCGCCAACTTCATCCAGGGAGCTCGGCATGCTCCGCCGGATGGGAGTTGTAGTCCCACAGCACCCCTCCAGCTGCTCACAGACTCATTTGTAGGCGTTTTATAGGGCGCAGTCTGAGCAAGTGGGAAGAGGAGCTTGCGCTCTAAACTTCCCGTCGCTCATCTGTATGTATGTTCAGCCTCGTTTGGTGAAGTCGAGTTGTTTGAAAGGGGAGCCGAACCCCAGGACAGAGCACTGAGTCCCCGGTCACACCGGGTGCGACTTGCCATGCAATTTGTGTCCCCTACGGCTTCTGAATCGCATTGGCAAGTCGCACCCTGTTGTCCGCAATTACGCCGTCCGATCGGTGCGGTCGGTCGGAGCCACACCGATTACTACAGTAGTACATGTGCTGCTTTTGGTGCGATTTGCATCCCATACGACTTTCAAATCGCATTGGCAAGTCGCACCCTGTTGTCCACAATTACGCCGTCCGATCGGTGCGTCGGTCGGAGCCGCACCGATTACTACAGTAGTACATGCGCTGCTTTTGGTGCGATTTGCATCCCATACGACTTTCAAATCGCATTGGCAAGTCGCACCCTGTTGTCCGCAATTACGCCGTCCGATCGGTGCGGTCGGTCGGAGCCACACCGATTACTACAGTAGTACATGCGCTGCTTTTGGTGCGATTTGCATCCCATACGACTTTCAAATCGCATTGGCAAGTTGCACCCTGTTGTCCGCAATTACGCGGTCCTATCGGTGCGTCGGTCGGAGCCGCACCGATTTCTACAGTATTGCCTTCACTGCTTTTGGTGCGATTTGCATAGACATCTGCGTCGGATATCTTACAAATCGCACCTCAAATCGGCACATCATTCGACTTTGAAATCGTGCGACTTCACTGCAATCCGCACAGTTTCAAAGTCGGGGACCGGTGTGAGTCGGGGACCGGTGTGAGTCGGGGACCGGTGTGAGTCGGGGACCGGTGTGAGTCGGGGCCGGTGTGAGTCGGGATCGGGGCGTAAAGCCGGCCATACACGTGTACATTTTCAAATGAGAATATTCCTAAGAAAAGTCGTACGAAAAATTCTTTGCATATTCAATGAATGGATGAATGTCGTCCGAAAACTGTCTTTTGCTTTTAACATTCGACTTTAAAATGAATGTCATTTCTGAACGATCACCACATACACTGGCTGAAAATTCGCTTGAAGAAATGTTTTCCTTCCTGCCCCTTCAAATTTTTACCATCACTGCCAGCAAAAATGAACATCAATTTGACCCCCCCCCCCCCCCAAGGAACGATTAGAAAATCCAACGAATATTCTTGAACGAAAATCTATACGTGTATGGGCAGCTTAAGTCGCTAAATCTGATTTACAGAAAACATTTTATTTTTTAAACATTTTTATTTTATTTATTTTCATTTTAAATGTTTTTAATAATTTGAATTTAGGCGACAGTCATTCTGCAGTCGCTTGCTACAAATGGACCTTGAGGCCTTCAGGTTTAGTGCTGCCCGGGCTTCATAGGGGTTACCGTGGACCTGTCCTTTAATAGTGACCATGGACCTGGCTGCAGTGCACATGGGTGGTGGTGGGGAAAGGGGGGGTTGTCATGCGTTCACATTGACTTGTATGGGGGGGTCTCTAATGCCGGTGTAGAAGAACCAAATCACCAGTCAGCTGTGCCGGGCTCCATTCAGCAAATATTAAAGGGAACCGATCAATAAAGTTTTGCTGAAGACGCACGCCCCAGACGCACGCCCCAGACGCACGCCCCAAAATGCCCTTTTCTCTGCTGACCTTTTACTGTCATTTCATAAGAGTTCATTGTTCACCGGCGCCAGTATACCGCGATGCAATGACTTTGGTTCACCAGCGCCCGTATACCGCGATACAATGACTTTGGTTCGCCGGCGCCCGTATACCGCGATGCAATGACTTTGGTTCGCTGGCGCCCGTATACCGCGACGCAATGACTTTGGTTCGCCGGCGCCCGTATACCTCGATACAATGACTTTGGTTCGCCGGCGCCCGTATACCGCGATACAATGACTTTGGTTCACCAGCGCCCGTATACCACGATACAATGACTTTGGTTCGCCGGCGCCCGTATACCGCGATACAATGACTTTGGTTCACCAGCGCCCGTATACCACGATACAATGACTTTGGTTCACCAGCGCCCGTATACCGCGATGTAATGACTTTGGTTCGCCGGCGCCCGTATACCGCCATACAATGACTTTGGTTCGCCGTCGCCCGTGTACCGCCATACAATGACTATGGTTCGCCGGCGCCCGTATACCGCGATACAATGACTTTGGTTCGCCGGCGCCCGTATACCGCGATACAATGACTTTGGTTCGCCGGCGCCCGTATACCGCGATACAATGACTTTGGTTCGCCGGCGCCCGTATACCGCGATACAATGACTTTGGTTCGCCGGCGCCCATATACCGCGATACAATGACTTGGACTGACTGCTCTGGCCTCCATTGGTCACGTACCTTTAGATATAATACCGTAGCGTGTTTTTGTTTTTTGATGGACTGGTTTTTGCTTCCCATCGGCCCACGTTACCAAAATGAGGCACGTAAAGAGGCCATCACCAGAGCCTTCATTTTATTTATTTCAGGTACTTAGCGCCATCAATTTTCGCAGCGCTTTACATATTTATTGTACATTGACAGTCCCCGCCCCCAAGGAGCGTACAATCTGAGGTCCCTAACGCACATTCATATACTAGGGACAATTTAGACAGGAGCCAGTTATCCTCCCAGCATGTCTTTGGAGTGTGGGAGGAGACCGGAGTACCCAGAGGGAACCCACGCAGGCACAGGGAGAACATGCAAGCTCCAGGCAGGTGGTGCCATGGTTGGGATTTGAACCCGCGTATTGCGAGGCAGAAGTGCTAACCATTTAGCCGCTGTGCTGCCCCCTCTTCCCAATAGATTATATGAGCATCTAATGCATCTTATTTCCCTTTCATCCTCCCTCACGTACCCATCCAAAACCTCTGAGACTGCTGCTGGGTGCCGCCATTTTGCATGTGAAGACAGCAGTCTCGGAGCTGTCACTCAAATGACATTCTATACATTCTCCTTTGCTGGATTGGGGGAGGGGCAAGGGAGCTGGCTCAGCACAGACAGTAATTAGACATTTGCAGAAGAAGGGAGGGCTGCGACATGCAAGGAGGGAGGGGGCTGAGCTAGGGGATCTATACTTTTTAGGGTGTGAGTTCTCCGGCAAGTTCAGAATCTCATTGCAAATCAATAATTAAAAAAAAATTTATAGGATGGAAAAAAAATGGTGCAAAAATACATTGACGCGATTTATTTTATTTTATTTTTTTTTCTGTGCTTCTACCTGCAATTTTTTAAAATTGGTAACAGGGTCTCTTTAAGGCCAAGGTGGTGTACCCCACCGCAGCCAATCAGCGTTCATTTTTCTGGGTTCTGCCTCCCAGGAATTGACAGAAGCTGCGAGCGGATTGGCTGCTGTCATTCTGGATACTGCCTTGTCTCGGTGACAGGCCACGCGACTTGTGTTTGTGTGTATTTCTATGGAGTCGTATGATTCATTGGATTTGTTTTCTTCCCCTTTTCTGGGGAAACGATAAATTTCCTGATTTGCGGTTTTTGTTGTTCACAACTTTAAATGCTGAATGGGTTTGTTAGCAGCTGATGCCGGGATGGGCGATGGGCCGGGTCTGCGGGGCTGGGTGTGGGGGCGATGGGCCGGGTCTGCGGGGCTGGGTGTGGGGGCGATGGGCCGGGTCTGCGGTGCTGGGTGTGGGCCATGGGCCGGGTCTGCGGTGCTGGGTGTGGGCCATGGGCCGGGTCTGCGGTGCTGGGTGTGTGGGCCATGGGCCGGGTCTGCGGTGCTGGGTGTGTGGGCCATGGGCCGGGTCTGCGGTGCTGGGTGTGGGGGCCATGGGCCGGGTCTGCGGTGCTGGGTGTGGGGGCCATGGGCCGGGTCTGCGGTGCTGGGTGTGGGGTCCATGGGCCGGGTCTGCGGGGCTGGGTGTGGGGGCGATGGGCCGGGGCTGCGGTGCTGGGTGTGGGCCATGGGCCGGGGCTGCGGTGCTGGGTGTGGGCCATGGGCCGGGGGTGGGCAATGGGCCGGGTCTGTGGTGCTGGGTGTGGGGGCGATGGGCCGGGTCTGCGGTGCTGGGTGTGGGCCATGGGCCGGGTCTGCGGTGCTGGGTGTGGGCCATGGGCCGGGGGTGGGCCATGGGCCGGGTCTGCGGTGCTGGGTATGGGCCATGGGCTGGGGGTGGGCAATGGGCCGGGTCTGAACAGTCATGGGAATCCCTTTTTTCTGCCATCCTCGCATTTGTGACGTTGAGGTCAGTGAAGGGTTAATGGAGTTTTTGTCTCTTCAGCAGATCGAGGTCCATGTTACTGTTTATCAATCTGTATCTGTTTTTGCTCCAATGTATCAATATTGAACAATATTTGTGCAGCTGAGTAAAGATGAGATTATTATTTACAATGTATTTCTACCTGAAACTGATTTCTTGGGTTTTTTTTTTTTGTTTTTTTTTTTTGGGGGGGGGATTGGGGACCAGTCATGCTATTGGTTTGCGGTGAAATGTGCCAAGCATGTTACATGTTGTATGCGTGATTTCTGGTGCGTTGTGCTGCCCGTATAACCGAATGTCCTATCACAACCCTTCTTGCCACGGATGAACTCTGGGAAAAATTTCTCAGATCTTGGGGAACCCCTGTAAAGTCACTGCATGGGGGGGTTCAGTGAGAAGCATGCCGTTATGTTGTTGGCCAGTGAGAAAGATGCCCCGCCCACAGCGGTGGTCAGAATCCCACCCTTACAGACCACTAAAAAGATAATTGGTGTCATTCAGCTGGCTCTGCCGAGTGGCGCTGGACCTGGAACTATGCAGGCACCGCCCGATGGAAGGTCCATGAGTCAGAGCTCGCGGAACCCTCAGCAACCACTAGAGGAACCCTGGCGGAGAACGACTTCCCAACACAACGAAGGATTTTTATGAGCCTTTAGTGTGGCAAAAACAAAATGCCAAAAGTGAACCAAAAAAATGTATGTGACCACGCAGAAAACATTGCACTTGGGGTGTGTCATATGGTCCCCTACCAAAGAGGATGGACCCTTCCCTGACCCCTTTTGGGTGCAAGACTTCTGTCGGGTAAGGCGCACACAGGTCCACCTAGCCAAATGGCCAAGCAGATCCCGATCTTCATGATCAGCCGAAGCTGATCCATCATTGCTGAGCAAGGGGAGGAAGCAACCTAAGGGCCGCCGAGCCCACACCCTCCACTCCGCAGGGGAAGGGCCGCCGAGCCCACACCCTCCACTCCGCAGGGGAAGGGCCGCCGGGCCCACACCCTCCACTCCGCAGGGGAAGGGCCGCCGGGCCCACACCCTCCACTCCGCAGGGGAAGGGCCGCCGGGCCCGCACCCTCCACTCCACAGGGGAAGGGCCGCCGAGCCCACACCCTCCACGAGGGAAGGACTGCACACCCCAGAGGAAATTAAAAAGGGGTCACTGCATGTGCCATGTCTAGGTATTGCGGCCAGGTAAAAAATAAATTGCCAAAAAGCCCAGCCCATGAGGCACGTGCATTACAAATGAGGTGTTGTGGCTTAGTGCCCTTTCTCCCACTGGGGTCCCAGACCCTTTGAATGCTCTAACACATGTAGCAGCGGGCCATGCTGGTGTGGATGGGCCCCTAGAACCCCCGTCAGGGTTTTGTCGTCACCATTGGGGAGATTTCCTCTGTCATGGTGGCCATAGAAAGTGATGGGAAATCCAAGATTTTAGCTGTCACCCGAACAGGCGAGAGGAAATCTTCCAGTGGGGACACCTAATCCATCAACGTTGAGGGGAATTGTCTTCATTTTTGCATGGATTTCCTCCTGCTTCCTGTTGCTTCTCCAGGACGGGAAGTGAAGGAAGTTCTCCCCAATGGGGAAAAGCAAGAAATAACCTTTAAAGGGTTAAGAAAAAATAATCAACATCCATATTCCTCTTCATGTCCCATGTCACCTCTAGGACCAGAGTGGTCACATGACTCCCGATCACTCAGTTCTCAGTCTGCTCTAAATGGAGAGCAGTGATGGTCAGTCACCACTCTCTGCTCTGCCCCTTCTGCACTCACTGGAGCACCGGGCTGGGGAAGGGGCAGGAGCGGCTGGTTCTGGCACTCAGCCACATGCCAATAGGCAGAGCCAGCTGTCAGTCAGGCAGCTGGGTGGATCCCGACAATATTGTCAGGATCTTCATCAGATGATAGAGGGCGATAGCCTATTACAGGCTGACTCGGGGTCACAGGAGGACAAAAGTAATTCTACTCCAGTCACCCAGAAGAGAAGTATGGACAAAAAATGTGTGTGTGGATTTTTTTTTTTTTTTTTAATGGCCTCAATTTTGCTCTTGATTCACCTGGCATTACCCAGAATTCTGTTCAGGGTCATAACTTTCTGACTGGTGACAGCCAATACAAATGCGGGTTGTTAAGTCGCCAGACATCCAGGTGTCCCCACCCCCCAGGAGGTGTTCCCAGTTCTAGCCAACTGGACTGTGCAGCAGCCTCATGTGCAGGGTATGGGCTTGGAAGCCGGCGATGTCCTGCAATGGGAAAGGTGACCTCAGGGCTGGGAGTGTAGAATTCGGCTGCTTGACACCCCCCAGCCTGACTTTCTAGAACCCCATGTGCAAATTTGGAGAAGCCCCCCCAGCAACTGGGTATAGGGAGCCCCGCTGGGTGCCTCCTCACAACAACAAAAAAAGAACTAGAGAACCTGGAACAGATATAGTCCTGTCTTTTTTTATACAAGACCTAAACCTTGATTCTATGCAGTCTCTAATGATGTGAAACACCCACAATGCTCAAGCTTGCCAGAGGTCATGTGATCTAGTGTAAGGGTCTTTAAATCACTTTTTTTTTTTTTTTTTTTTTACTCCAGAATAACGACGCACAATGTGAACGCTGCCCCTTGTCCCATTGATTCCCATAACTGACTGATCTGACGCGCATTCTCCCGGCCTCTAAGTGTACATAATGGGTTGAAATACCGGAGCCCCCATATCTCACTTCTCTCTATAAACCTGTGTATGTGATGTTAGGAGCCAGTGGCTAACGGGACCGTCTTTTCCTTTCTCCGCAGGATGACCATGATGGCTCTGGACGGAATACGTATGCCGGACGGCTGCTACGCCGATGGCACCTGGGAGTTAAATATCCTGGTGACGGACCTGAACCGGGACGTGACGCTGAGGGTCACCGGTGAAGTGCACATCGGAGGGGTGATGCTGAAGCTGGTGGAGAAGCTCGGTAAGTTGCGTGTGTGCGCAGAAGGCGCGGCCGCTTTACAGCCATTGGCTGCTTCCCATCCCCTGTGGCCAATTGCAGAAGAATGGCCCCATTTTACTGCTTCCTCGCCCTCGTTTTGGGGGGGAGTTTTTTGTTCACCGTGAATGAGTTTTTGTTCTGGGTTCACCTAACACCTTGTTCTTTGTTCAGCGTTCCACTTCTATGAAATTTTCTGCCTTGGAGTCATTCATGTTTTGGCTTTGAAAGGCGCCAAGTTTCCACTCCGACTTGGTGTTTCCCTTAAAGAAGAACTCTGGGTGGCGCTGTGTATAGAAGACACAGAAGTTGGCCTTCTGTTCACCGTAGATACACCGCGGCCCTTTGTCTCCATATACACCTTCCTGGGTCTCCGTGCCTCCAACTGCCAGGTGCATGTGCAAGAGTTTAGATTTTGGCCTCTTTGTGTGCCCTTCTTGAAGGGAGGCGCTCTGGATGGGAATGTTGGACCTTCCTTTACCAGATCTAAACCTTGAAAAACACGTCCACTTCTTCTGGACCTCCTGGAGTCAGAAGGATGTCCTCCAGTCAGCGTGTTGGAACTGTTGGTGTGCACATACTGGTGCCAGGTAGGTGACTCACTGGGTAGACGGAGAAGACTGACCAGTCAGGAACAGCTGTCGTATTTCAGTCATTGTGGATTCTCTTTAAAGAGACCCTGTCACCAGACCAATTGGTTCAACAGGATTGCCTTCCTTCAAGCCATGGTCTGTCAATGGGTTGCCTTCCTTCAAGCCATGGTCTGTCAATGGGTTGCCTTCCTTCAAGCCATGGTCTGTCAATGGGTTGCCTTCCTTCAAGCCATGGTCTGTCAATGGGTTGCCTTCCTTCAAGCCATGGTCTGTCAATGGGTTGCCTTCCTTCAAGCCATGGTCTGTCAATGGGTTGCCTTCCTTCAAGCCATGGTCTGTCAATGGGTTGCCTTCCTTCAAGCCATGGTCTGTCAATGGGTTGCCTTCCTTCAAGCCATGGTCTGTCAATGGGTTGCCTTCCTTCAAGCCATGGTCTGTCAATGGGTTGCCTTCCTTCAAGCCATGGTCTGTCAATGGGTTGCCTTCCTTCAAGCCATGGTCTGTCAATGGGTTGCCTTCCTTCAAGCCATGGTCTGTCAATGGGTTGCCTTCCTTCAAGCCATGGTCTGTCAATGGGTTGCCTTCCTTCAAGCCATGGTCTGTCAATGGGTTGCCTTCCTTCAAGCCATGGTCTGTCAATGGGTTGCCTTCCTTCAAGCCATGGTCTGTCAATGGGTTGCCTTTGAGTCCTTGCCACCAGACCTTTTCAGGAGCAATCTTCTCATAGGTTTCTAGGTGTATTTTATTCATGTTCTGTACCTATAGAATCCTCCCTTGTGTAGGCCTTCAAAAGCCCTGAGAATGCTGCTGGGTGCCCCCATCTTGGATGTGACATCAGCAGCTCCAAAACCAGCAAGGTTCTCAACCTTCTTGACACCGGAGCCTCATAACTTCTCCCAAAATCTTCCAAAACCTCCCCCCCCCCCCCCCCCCTCAAAAAAGTTTGTACTTGTACAACAAAAGTATGTTGGAAGGCTACGGATGGGGCTGGGTGTCACTATGGGGGGAGGTGAAGTGGGTCGAGGGACTCGGTAATAGACTTGGTGGCCCTATGGGGAATGAGGTTTCTAAAGAGGGCTGGGAGTGAGTCTCTGTGTAAGGTGCAATGTGTGACACTATTGGAGGCTGGGCGGCACTGTGGAGGTTGAGGGCTCTCGGGGGACGTGGGGCACTATGGCACACTGTTGGAGGTTGGGGGTACTATGGAGAGCTGGTGGCTGGGAGGTTCCATGGGAGGCTGGCCGGCACTGTAAAGGTTGAGGGCGCTCGAGGGAAGTGGGGGCACTATGGCATACTGTTGGAGGTTGGGGGTACTATGGAGAGCTGGTGGCTGGGAGGTTCCATGGGAGGCTGGCCGGCACTGTAAAGGTTGAGGGCTCTCGAGGGAAGTGGGGGCACTATGGAAAACTGTTGGAGGTTGGGGGTACTATGGAGAGCTGAAGGCTGGGGGGCACTATGGGAGGCCATTCTGCACTGTGGAGGGTGAGGGCTCTCGGGGGACGTGGGGACACTTTTGGAGGTTGGGGGCACTATGGTGAGCTGGGAGGTAAAATGGGAGGTTGGGCGGCACTGTAGAGGATGAGAGCTCTCGGGGGACATGGGGGCACTGTGGAACACTGTTGGTTGTTGGGGGCACTATAGAGAGCTGGAGGCTGGGCTGCACTGTGGAGGGTGAGGGCTCTCAGGGGCCATGGGGGCACTATGGAACACTGTTGGAGGTACTATTGAGAGCTGAAGGCTGGGGGGCACTATGGGAGGCCGTGCTGCACTGTGGAGGGTGAGGGCTCTCGGGGGACATGGGGGCACTGTAGGACACTGTTGGGGGCACTATGGAGAGCTTGAGGCTTTGAAGAAGGATGGGGGGCACTGTGGAGGTTGAGGGCTTGCAGGGGGCTTGGGAGCACTGTGGGCCACTATGGGAGGTTGGGGGGGCACTATGGAAGCTGGGAGGCACTGTGGTGGGTTAAGCATTCTGTAACCAGGGGGGAAGGAAGACTGCAGTTCTCTAGTATTCTCCTTCACTCCACCCTTGGCACCTACACAAAATGGTGGAGGAGCTGGGCCAGCACAGACAGTAATTAGCTACTCCCAGGAGAGGAGGGAGTTATGAAGTGCAAAGTGGCAGGAGTTGTCAACACAGACAGTAATTAGACACTCCCAGAAGAGAAGAAGGCTTTGTTGTACAGGGAGGGAGGAGCTGGGCCAGCATTGGCAGTCATTAGACACTCCCAGAAGAGGAGAGGTCTATGAGATGTAAGAAGGGAGGGGCCATGCTGGGAAATTGACCCTTTGCAAAAAAAAGTCACATTTCCAGTCAATTGAAAAGCACATTTAAAATAATTTGTGGAAGGAAATAAAATGCAGCAAAAATTGGTCTTTTATCTGTATTGTAAAGTTGTCGGCCGGGAGAGGAAAACCTCATCTGTGATATCTGGTTGGTGTGCAGTGAAGGGTGACAACAAGATCCCTCCACCCACTGGTGTGTTGTAGAGGTGACAGGAACATCCCGGTGAGCTGGGGGAACCTCTGACTGCCGCATGTGGGGAGCATTTGTTTTATAGTCGGATCGTCCCCGGCTGTTTACCTGTACTGGGTGTCAGAGCCGCACAATTTACCGCTCCCCTCTACTCCCTACCCCATGTGTTCCCTCCACAACCATCCCCCCCCCCCCCCCCCCGCGCGTCCGCTACTTCCAAACAAGGCGGTTAATGATTTCTGAGCGCCGTTATCTTTGTTTACATTAAAAGAAACAAGGCTGAATCTTCAGAGAAACCATTTTATGTTTGAGTTATGATCTTTAGCTGGAAGTCTCCCCCCCCCCTCTCTCCCCCCCCCCTCTCTCTCCCCCCTCTCTCTCCCCCCCTCTCTCTCCCCCCCTCTCTCTCCCCCTCTCTCTCTCCCCCTCTCTCTCTCCCCCTCTCTCTCTCCCCCTCTCTCTCTCCCCCCTCTCTCTCTCCCCCTCTCTCTCTCCCCCTCTCTCTCTCCCCCTCTCTCTCTCCCCCTCTCTCTCTCCCCCTCCCCCTCTCCCCCCTCTCTCTCTCCCCCCTCTCTCTCTCCCCCCTCTCTCTCTCCCCCCTCTCTCTCTCCCCCCTCTCTCTCTCCCCCCTCTCTCTTCCCCCCCTCCCCCCCTCTCTCTTCTCCCCCCCTCCCCTCTCTCTCTCTCCCCCCCTCCCCTCTCTCTCTCTCCCCCCCTCCCCTCTCTCTCTCTCCCCCCCTCCCCTCTCTCTCTCTCCCCCCCTCCCCTCTCTCTCTCTCCCCCCCTCCCCTCTCTCTCTCTCCCCCCCTCCCCTCTCTCTCTCTCCCCCCCTCCCCTCTCTCTCTCTCCCCCCCTCCCCTCTCTCTCTCTCCCCCCCTCCCCTCTCTCTCTCTCCCTCTGGTTGACCGGCTATGCCACCTGTCAGACCCCTCATTCATCACAGTGGGGGCCATGCTGCAACAGCAGAGCACATGATTGGCTCATGTTTGCGACATTCTAGTTCCTAAAAAAGAAAAAATAGTGTGAACTTACCCTCACTTGCCGTATCCCTCGCTTCCCCCGACAGCTGCATCATCCTCTTCCCTGTCATGCTCCGGGGTATAGGTGGGTCCTCAGCGTCCTGACTTACAATGCAGGGATCCTGGTCCTGCATTGTACGTAGTGATGTAACCGACGGACAGGGGGCTGGACGCATGGAGAGGAGGAGCCTGGGGGGAGGGGGGGGGGGCAAGATACTGGAAGTAAAACAATTTTTTTTTTCTTGGCACCTCAAAAATTAGAATTTAACTCTGCAGGACACACTCCTGTCCTAGGGTGACAACGCTTCTTCACTGTGTTATCTCATTGTGTTGTCTGTTGTCACCCTGGGACAGGAAGTGACTAAGACCCCCCCCCCATCATTTTCCTTTATTACAGAGGGGAGGTGTTCCGTAGTTCAGAGGTGAACTGGACAAGGCTGAAACCACTGCTTATGATTTCAAACTTACTGGATTTCTGGTGGGATCAACAGGTATTTTTGCACTTATCTCAGTGATGTCATCGCTCTCTAGTGATTGGATAGGCTGCATTCTCAGTGATGTCACCACTCTCTAGTGATTGGATAGGCTGCATTCTCAGTGATGTCATCGCTCTCTCGTGGATGGATAGGCTGAATTCTCAGTGATGTCACCACTCTCTAGTGAATGGATAGGCTGCATTCTCAGTGAGGTCACCGCTCTCTAGTGATTGGATAGGCTGCATTCTCAGTGATGTCATCGCTCTCTAGTGAATGGATAGGCTGCATTCTCAGTGATGTCATCGCTCTCTAGTGATTGGATAGGCTGCATTCTCAGTGATGTCATCGCTCTCTAGTGATTGGATAGGCTGCATTCTCAGTGATGTCACCACTCTCTAGTGAATGGATAGGCTGAATTCTCAGTGATGTCACCGCTCTCTAGTGAATGGATAGGCTGCATTCTCAGTGATGTCATCGCTCTCTAGTGAATGGATAGGCTGCATTCTCAGTGATGTCATCGCTCTCTAGTGATTGGATAGGCTGCATTCTCAGTGATGTCATCGCTCTCTAGTGATTGGATAGGCTGCATTCTCAGTGATGTCATCGCTCTCTAGTGATTGGATAGGCTGCATTCTCAGTGATGTCATCGCTCTCTAGTGAATGGATAGGCTGCATTCTCTGTGATGTCATCGCTCTCTAGTGATTGGATAGGCTGCGTTCTCGGTGATGTCACCGGTCTGTATTGACTGACAGCTGCTCACCCATTCTCAGGACATTTGTTGGATATTTTTGTACCCCTGTAGACAGGCTGATGATTCGGAGATCTCCATCTGTGTATTAGGAGTATCAGGACGTCACACATTGTGAGGTTTGTTGGGGGTTTTCTTTCATATGGATGGAAATGCAATGCACAGAATTTAGGTAAATCCCCAATTTTTGGAAGTTTGGCGGTTCCTTCTATCGCTCGGCGTTTCTCTTGCTTTGTGCCGATTCCTTATCTCCGTTTCTCAGACCTGAAGAGGGAATACAGAAGTTGATCCCATTAAATGAAGTTGGCCATCGTTTCCCGCAGCCCAGGGACACTCGGCCCTCTCCAGCTTTGTTCTATTACCGCCTCCCATTCCGTTGGCGGGGCGGCGCTCCTCAGATTGGACGCGACTCATGTTTTATTGGATAAACGCCGGCCTAGGAAGCTTACATCTTCAAATGCCGTAATCCATCTCCGCTCCGAGGCCTCGAGAAGAAGACTGCTTGGCTCGGGGCCCTCGAGAGGGAGAAGGCGGGCCCGGCTGGGGGCCCTCGAGAGGGAGAAGGCGGGCCCGGCTGGGGGCCCTCGAGAGGGAGAAGGCGGGCCCGGCTGGGGGCCCTCGAGAGGGAGAAGGCGGGCCCGGCTGGGGGCCCTCGAGAGGGAGAAGGCGGGCCCGGCTGGGGGCCCTCGAGAGGGAGAAGTTGGGGCTCTCGAGAGGGAGAAAATGGGCCCGGCTGGGGGCCCCCGAGAGGGAGAAGGCGGGCCCGGCTGGGGGCCCTTGAGAGGGAGAAGTTGGGGCTCTCGAGAGGGAGAAAATGGGCCCGGCTGGGGGCCCCCGAGAGGGAGAAGGCGGGCCCGGCTGGGGGCCCCCGAGAGGGAGAAGGCGGGCCCGGCTGGGGGCCCCCGAGAGGGAGAAGGCGGGCCCGGCTGGGGGCCCCCGAGAGGGAGAAGGCGGGCCCGGCTGGGGGCCCCCGAGAGGGAGAAGGCGGGCCCGGCTGGGGGCCCTCGAGGGGGAGAAGGCGGGCCCGGCTGGGGGCCCTCGAGAGGGAGAATGCGGGCCCGGCTAGGTGTCCTCGAGAGGGAGAAGGCGGGCCCGGCTCGGGGCCTGGCTGGAGGGGGAGAAGGCGGGCCCGGCTCGGGGCCCGGCTGGAGGGGGAGAAGGCGGGCCCGGCTCGGGGCCCGGCTGGAGGGGGAGAAGACGGGCCCTCAATGGGGAGAAGACGGGCCAGTCTCGGGGCCTCCATAGGATCTTCGGAAGGGCCCGGCCTCACACTGAGCAGTTATTTTTACACCGAGGCCGCGCTCAGCCGCTCAAGGTGACTCCTGCAGACTGTTAAGTGCTCAAAATAAAGCAATTAGTCTCTGGAACTGGGGGAAGCGGCCGCAGACCTCCACACTCACTTATTGATTTTATTCTTTTTTTTTTTTTTTTTTTTTTTTTTTTTGCAGTTGAATTTTTTTTCTTTTTTTCTGCAAAGTTGTTAAACTGATGAATGGGTCTCTGTTTTCTACATAGAGGACTTTTTATTTTCAAGAAACACGAGGGCTGAGAATCCGCCCTAAAAATGAAGTTTTGAGGGAGTTGGAGCCTCTGTCGGGTCTTTGTTGCTGGCTGTGTCCCCGCTGGGGAGATTCACCTCCTACATCAGCTGAAGTTTCATCTGCTGATATTTTGCCTTTCCTCTCCTCCCTCATCAACATTCTTACATTTGTTAAATAAAACCTTTCTGTGTTCATTATATACCATGTTTTACACCTGCTGACTTTATCACTGGGTCTCTGTCTTTTCTATGCAAGTCAAGCAGATCATGACTGGTGGGAGGAGCCAGCAGGGTGTTGTACCTAACTTCCTGAAAACATCCCAGCCCCCTGCTTCAGTACTCCTCAAGAGCCCTCAGCCTTGATGCAAGCAGGGGGAGGAGTTATGCAAATATCAGAATGTCTTGATAGGTGGGTGTCAATCTGGAGGAGTGGGTGTTTCTAGGCAGGCTGAGTTTACATAGGTAACGCCCACATGTGATGCTGAGCCTCCATGATTGATAGGGCTGTAATCCAATGAATGAAAGGGGCGGAGCCGGCTCACCTGCGCAGGGCCGGCGGGGCGGAGCCGGCTCACCTGCGCAGGGCCGGCGGGGCGGAGCCGGCTCACCTGTGCAGGGCTGGTGGGAGGGGCCAGATGTTTTCTGTGCTTTTAGCTGGTCAGTCTCTTTTCATTGACCATGGAACATTTCCTGTGGCCTCAGCGGCTCCATAGCACCCCATCAGTGATGCTGACCTAGTCCATGGCATGTGAGGCCTGGTGATGGATCTGATCCATGTTCTCCATGATGGGTGCCGGGAGGGAAGCCGGGCGTGGCGCAGTGTGTGGAATGGTATCCGGTGTCGGATGATCCCACATGTCAGCGAGCAGCTGGTGGCGGATGTGACCTCCCGGGAATACGAGGAAGTGGCAGGATGTGAATTCTTTACGGATAAACATTCCCAACCCCGGAATAAGGAGAGCCGTCTGTGTGATCTTCCTGCATTGCATACACACGTCCAATCCTGTCCTCCAATCGTGTTCTGCGATTTCATTGTACAATCGGTATGGCGGCACACACGGCGATATAAAGTGTACAATCCCAGAGTGAAGGGAAAAGATTGTACACAGGACTATAGGTGGCCGGTGTCCCCATAGCCGAGTCTCGGGGTGTAAATTGGGACACAAATTCTTTATTTCCTCTTCTCATTAAATCTGAACTCCGAGATAATAAATCCATCGGTCATGTGACCTCCGGAACCTTCTCCCAGATCTGGGCCGTCATCCAGGGTGAGACTTCCTGGAATAAAGACCGCTCACTGCTGCTCCCTCTCCTTGTGCAGGGCGACTGGTCTTGTCTCCGCCCCATATTAGGTGGAGCCTGCTGGGCCCCTCCCACAGCTCTGCTATGTCCTTTTTGCAGATTTACTGCTCCTGTCTCCGCCCCCTTGTAGCGTTCTGTAGTAGGTGGAGCCTGCTTGGCCCCTCCCACAGCTCTGCTATGTTATTTGCAGATTTACTGCTCTTGTCTCCGCCCCGTTGTAGCATTTTGTAGTAGGTGGATCCTTCTGGGCTCCTCCCACAGCTGTGCTCTTTTCTCAGGCTACGTACAGCCCAGTGATGATGTCACTGCGAGTTTTACAAGGTAATATCTGGGTTTGCAAAGGCACTTTCTGTGCACACTGCGGACTCTCTGACATCTGCTTTCAGCACACGGATTTCTGGCAGGATCAGCAGGTACTTTTACATGTAATGAACAGATATTGCAAGAAGCTTTTCATGGAATATGAGCGGATATAGTGAATGCGGGGTCCGGGGAGAGCGGATATAGTGAATGCGGGGTCCGGGGAGAGCGGATACAGTGAATGCGGGGTCCGGGGAGAGCGGATACAGTGAATGCGGGGTCCGGGGAGAGCGGATACAGTGAATGCGGGGTCCGGGGAGAGCGGATACAGTGAATGCGGGGTCCGGGGAGAGCGGATATAGTGAATGTGGGGTCCGGGGAGACTGCATATAGTGAATGCGGGGTCCGGGGAGAGCGGATATAGTGAATGCGGGGTCCGGGGAGAGCGGATATAGTGAATGCGGGGTCCGGGGAGAGCGGATATATAGTGACTGCGGGGTCCGGGGAGAGCGGATATAGTGAATGCGGGGTCCGGGGAGAGCGGATATAGGGAATGCGGGGTCCGGGGAGAGCGGATATAGTGAATGCGGGGTCCGGGGAGAGCGGATATAGTGAACGCGGGGTCCGGGGAGAGCGGATATAGTGAACGCGGGGTCCGGGGAGAGCGGATATAGTGAACGCGGGGTCCGGGGAGAGCGGATATAGTGAACGCGGGGTCCGGGGAGAGCGGATATAGTGAACGCGGGGTCCGGGGAGAGCGGATATAGTGAACGCGGGGTCCGGGGGGAGCGGATATAGTGAACGCGGGGTCCGGGGGGGAGCGGGTACAGTGAACGCGGGGTCCGGGGGGAGCGGGTACAGTGAACGCGGGGTCCGGGGGGAGCGGATATAGTGAACGCGGGGTCCGGGGGGAGCGGATACAGTGAACGCGGGGTCCGGGGGGAGCGGGTACAGTGAACGCGGGGTCCGGGGTTTAGTAACACTTTGGAATGCAGTTTCTTTCCCCCAATCGGTGCAGTTCTGAGCAGGCTCCCCCGTTCTATGGAGGTCGGTGTCATTTCTTGTTTCCTGGACGCGGATTCTCGGCGCAGACAATAATTGGCGTTCAGGGGGAGCGCCTCCCCTCCATCCTCCAGTAATATCTCTAGTGGCCGGGTCGCGGGATGAATATATCACGGAGCCGTTTATTGATTGTGCAAATGATGGCTGAACGCCTCGGTACGCCGTGTGATCTCCGCGCTCAGATCGCCGCGTCCTTTCTACAATATCTGGGTCATCTCCCAACAATACAATCGTTATTCACCGTCAGTCCAATACTTCCAGCGTCCTGTACAATTCAGCCGGAGCTGATCCCTGGAAGCCGGCGCAGCAGATCCGGAAAGAGCATGAGCGCCCGTTGGATCATTGTTACTGTTATCTTAAAGCACCCCTCCCCCGCCAAAAAATAAATAAATGAATGTTGGGGCAAATGGGGAAAAAACATCTTGTTTTGGTACATCTCTGCGATAAAGTGCTGATTGATCTGCCAGAAATCCATGACCACCTGCATTGAATTCCCGACCAGTGTTGTCAGCCCTGCCTGACTACAGAGCTCCGCCTATCCCCTCCCCTCTCCATCCCCTCCCCACCCCACCCCACCCCACCCCCCCCCCCACCCCCTTCTACATGCTTCTATTGAATTTTTTTCTCCCCAGCAAAACAATGCTCCGACCATGACTCCCCACCCTGTGCAGAAAAGGGGCTCTTGGGAGACATAGTTTTGGGGGTGTGTCTATTTCTATAGGAACTGACCTCCCAGTTGCTGCATTTTCACAAGCCTGGTGATGTTGCAGGGAGTAAAGAGATCAGTGGAGGGAATGCCCCTTACATTGGGGGTCAGTGGGAAGAATGTCCCTTACATTGGGGGTCAGTGGGAAGAATGTCCCTTACATTGGGGGGTCAGTGGGAAGAATGTCCCTTACATTGGGGGTCAGTGGGAAGAATGTCCCTTACATTGGGGGTCAGTGGGAAGAATGTCCCTTACATTGGGGGTCAGTGGGAAGAATGTCCCTTACATTGGTGATCAGTGGGAAGAATGTCCCTTACATTGGGGGTCAGTGGGAAGAATGTCCCTTACATTGGGGGTCAGTGGGAAGAATGTCCCTTACATCGGGGGTCAGTGGGAAGAATGTCCCTTACATTGGGGGTCATTGGGAAGAATGTCCCTTACATTGGGGGTCAGTGGGAAGAATGTCCCTTACATTGGTGATCAGTGGGAAGAATGTCCCTTACATTGGGGGTCAGTGGGAAGAATGTCCCTTACATCGGGGGTCAGTGGGAAGAATGTCCCTTACATTGGGGGTCATTGGGAAGAATGTCCCTTACATCGGGGGTCAGTGGGAAGAATGTCCCTTACATTGGTGATCAGTGGGAAGAATGTCCCTTACATTGGTGATCAGTGGGAAGAATGTCCCTTACATTGGGGGTCAGTGGGAAGAATGTCCCTTACATTGGGGGTCAGTGGGAAGAATGTCCCTTACATCGGGGGTCAGTGGGAAGAATGTCCCTTACATTGGGGGTCATTGGGAAGAATGTCCCTTACATTGGGGGTCATTGGGAAGAATGTCCCTTACATTGGGGGGTCAGTGGGAAGAATGTCCCTTACATTGGTGATCAGTGGGAAGAATGTCCCTTACATTGGGGGTCAGTGGGAAGAATGTCCCTTACATTGGTGATCAGTGGGAAGAATGTCCCTTACATTGGGGGTCAGTGGGAAGAATGTCCCTTACATCGGGGGTCAGTGGGAAGAATGTCCCTTACATTGGGGGTCATTGGGAAGAATGTCCCTTACATCGGGGGTCAGTGGGAAGAATGTCCCTTACATTGGTGATCAGTGGGAAGAATGTCCCTTACATTGGTGATCAGTGGGAAGAATGTCCCTTACATTGGGGGTCAGTGGGAAGAATGTCCCTTACATTGGGGGTCAGTGGGAAGAATGTCCCTTACATCGGGGGTCAGTGGGAAGAATGTCCCTTACATTGGGGGTCATTGGGAAGAATGTCCCTTACATTGGGGGTCATTGGGAAGAATGTCCCTTACATCGGGGGTCAGTGGGAAGAATGTCCCTTACATTGGGGGTCATTGGGAAGAATGTCCCTTACATTGGGGGTCAGTGGGAAGAATGTCCCTTACATTGGGGGTCAGTGGGAAGAATGTCCCTTACATTGGGGGTCAGTGGGAAGAATGTCCCTTACATTGGGGGTCAGTGGGAAGAATGTCCCTTACATTGGGGGTCAGTGGGAAGAATGTCCCTTACATTGGGGGTCAGTGGGAAGAATGTCCCTTACATTGGGGGTCAGTGGGAAGAATGTCCCTTACATTGGGGGTCAGTGGGGGGGAAGAATGTCCCTTACATTGGGGGGTCAGTGGGGGGAAGAATGTCCCTTACATTGGGGGGTCAGTGGGGGGGAAGAATGTCCCTTACATTGGGGGGGTCAGTGGGGGGGAAGAATGTCCCTTACATTGGGGGGGTCAGTGGGGGGGAAGAATGTCCCTTACATTGGGGGGGTCAGTGGGGGGGAAGAATGTCCCTTACATTGGGGGGTCAGTGGGGGGGAAGAATGTCCCTTACATTGGGGGGTCAGTGGGGGGGAAGAATGTCCCTTACATTGGGGGGTCAGTGGGGGGGAAGAATGTCCCTTACATTGGGGAGTTGACTTCCTGAAAGGAATTCTGGATGAGAGAGGCAGGTCTCGAAGATTTCGTTCTTGTGAAGGCTGAGATTTGGCCGTCTTCTGTAGGTACACGATTGTATAGTGTATGGAGGTTTTCTGTTGGTGGATCTGCATGGACTTGTCTTGTTTCAGCCTGGCTGGGTAATGATGGGCAGATTGAGGAGCGATGAGATACAAAGCTCACCGTCAACCAATCAGAATATGACATAGAACACGTCAGGTGAAGAGATCTCTGTGTCCGGAAATGTTGAAGATCATGTGTGGGGCTGGACTGCGCCTTTAACTGGTTCTTAGAGTGCCCCCCCCCACGACATGGGAAACCTCCGGAGTTCAGGCGCAGGAACAGGCCGAGCCGTGGAAGTTGCTTCCTGAGGAAGTGCAGGAAAACGATGCAAACATCTGTGTCGGGATCTGCCTGCTCTGGACGGGACTTTTTCAGAATACCATCAAAAAAAAAAAAAAAAATTGGCGCAGCGAAAAGTTTGAATCAAAATTTAGAATTGAAATTTATTTTCTTTCGATGACCGATGAGGAGGAACGGGAGAAGCAAACATTGGCAGACGCTCCTCCTGCCACATACAGCGCGGTGAGGGGTGGCGGTCATTTGTCACGCGAGGTTTTGTCAGCGAAGATCGCGGCTACAGATCGCTGAAGCGCCATATTTTTAGATTTTGTGCTTTTATAACATTAGAATTTTTAGATTGTAGCGAACATTTTTTTTTTTTTTTTTGTGCGTTTTGACCGTAGTGCTCCATTTCCGGGTTGCTGCGCTCTCCTTCAGCAGTTTATAGGTCACCCCGTAGCGGCGGACGTCGGTCGCTGACGCATCCAATCACTGAGCTGCAAGTCGGGAATTCCTTTGGGAAATGACGAAGATTTTCTTTAGGCTCACACCCGATGCATGTTGGGAACACGTGAAATCATGCGGATTCCTGACGCAGAGAAATGCGCTGCACTTTAGCTAATGTTCAGGGGTGCCATGAATTGTTAATGCTGCCGCCATGCGTCGCTAAATGTGAGCTTCTGCGGGCCAACGGTGCGTTCTTGGAAACAGATCAGGGACTCGTTTCCTGCGGTATTCAAGCGTAGGGCGACCCAATGAAATGAATGGGCGACATGCGGGAAATGGCGCACCCCAGGCAAGTTCTCCGTGTTAGAGGGGGCAGGGGGACAGACGCGTCTGGGATTGGGGATGCAGCCATCTAGGTGAGTATGATGATTTTTTTTTTCTTTTAAAAGCCATACTTCTCTTTTACTAAAACGGTTTTTGTGAATTTTCATTAATTCCAGAGATTTATCCTGCAGTATTTCTTTTCTGCCACTAGATGTCCTCAGTCTAATGGCCAACATCATTCCATCCACTTCCGCTGAGCCCAGGTCATCCTTGGCTGTAGATATATTTTATTAGTTTTTGGAGGGATAGGCTGTTTGCATTTGTGTGGGCGTGTCCTCTAAGGTTTCATGGCTGGTTGGCTGTTTTGACTAAACTTGGCCCTTTGTGCATTTCTCCAAAGGTTCCTTGTGATATTTTTTTTTTTTTGGATACGTATCTGTGCTTCTCACCTATTGGATGCGTTGCATCTGCGCCCCTCTCCCGTTGGATACGTTGTTTCTGCGCCCCTCTCCCGTTGGATGCGTTGTATCTGCGCCCCTCTCCCGTTGGATGCGTTGCATCTGCGCCCCTCTCCCGTTGGATGCGTTGCATCTGCGCCCCTCTCCCGTTGGATGCGTTGTATCTGCGCCCCTCTCCCGTTGGATGCGTTGTATCTGCGCCCCTCTCCCGTTGGATGCGTTGTATCTGCGCCCCTCTCCGTTGGATGCGTTGCATCGGCGTCCCCTCTGTCCGGTTGGACGCGTTGCATCGGCGGCCCCTCTGTCCGGTTGGACGCGTTGCATCGGCGGCCCCTCTGTCCGGTTGGACGCGTTGCATCGGCGTCCCCTCTGTCCGGTTGGACGCGTTGCATCGGCGTCCCCTCTGTCCGGTTGGACGCGTTGCATCGGCGTCCCCTCTGTCCGGTTGGACGCGTTGCATCGGCGTCCCCTCTGTCCGGTTGGACGCGTTGCATCGGCGTCCCCTCTGTCCGGTTGGACGCGTTGCATCGGCGGCCCCTCTGTCCGGTTGGACGCGTTGCATCGGCGGCCCCTCTGTCCGGTTGGACGCGTTGCATCGGCGGCCCCTCTGTCCGGTTGGACGCGTTGCATCGGCGGCCCCTCTGTCCGGTTGGACGCGTTGCATCGGCGGCCCCTCTGTCCGGTTGGACGCGTTGCATCGGCGGCCCCTGTGTCCGGTTGGACGCGTTGCATCGGCGGCCCCTCTGTCCGGTTGGACGCGTTGCATCGGCGGCCCCTCTGTCCGGTTGGACGCGCTGCATCGGCGGCCCCTCTGTCCGGTTGGACGCGCTGCATCGGAAGCCCCTCTGTCCGGTTGGACGCGCTGCATCGGCGGCCCCTCTGTCCGGTTGGACGCGCTGCATCGGCGGCCCCTCTGTCCGGTTGGACGCGCTGCATCGGCGGCCCCTCTGTCCGGTTGGACGCGCTGCATCGGCGGCCCCTCTGTCCGGTTGGACGCGCTGCATCGGCGTCCCCTCTGTCCGGTTGGACGCGCTGCATCGGCGGCCCCTCTGTCCGGTTGGACGCGCTGCATCGGCGGCCCCTCTGTCCGGTTGGACGCGCTGCATCGGCGGCCCCTCTGTCCGGTTGGACGCGCTGCATCGGCGGCCCCTCTGTCCGGTTGGACGCGTTGCATCGGCGTCCCCTCTGTCCGGTTGGACGCGTTGCATCGGCGGCCCCTCTGTCCGGTTGGACATGCACAGCTGCTTCAGTTCTGATCAATTCCCCTCATACGATCCTTTTGGACACATTGAGACGAATTTACTAAAGGAGTTGAGAATCTTTACTCAATATATTGTATGAATATTCACTTCCATCATCCAATGAGATCCCTGTTCACGTTGGGAACCAATCAGGTGCAGATGTAACGAGTAAGATCATTGCTTTTACCGTGATTGGATGATGGAAGTGACAATCCCCCGATTTTCGGAGTAAGGACTCCGGACACCTTTAGGAAATCCTCCGCACTATATCTGATTTCCTGCACTGACCTCCCCACAGCTTTCACTTTCCAGCGCGCTGATCCCCTCCCTCCCAGGAGACGAGGAGGAAGTGCTGTGCGGTGAATTTCCATGAATTTTCATCACGTTGGCCGCAGCGACTGAGGGAAGGGTTGGGGGTGGGGGGGGGGGCAGTTGCGTATCGGAGGGGAAATGCCTGAGAATGAAACAATCTCTAATATTAGTGCTGAGTGTTGCTGGACGCAGCGATGAGTTCCTCAATGACTCCATCCGAAGATATTTCCATCAGAATGTAAAGCGGCACGTCCACCAATGAACCGACTCCGTCCAGGAAACCCTGCAGCCGCGCTAAAGTCCAACTCCGCTGCAATCTGTCATTAGCAACATGATCCCCCCCCCCCCGGCAGCCTTCTGTAGGAGGATCTGTGTCAGACATCTGTGAACACTGAGCCGGCATCTTGGTCTAGGAAGTAGATGGTGAACCTGGATGATGGCTGAATAGAGATGGCGCCGTCCTTTGGGGGAATTCTGTGATCTCTGTGGGAGGTTTTATATACCTGGAAGTGTCACATTTGGAATACTTGGCATGCATTGACCCGGCATAAATATTTCTGATGCGGGGTCCACTCCTTGAATCGGCTTGTTGCTGGTATTTGGGAAGACTGGTGACTGAGCCTTGTGAATCTCTAGAGGGGACGGAGCACAATTCACATTTCCAAAACCTTTTTTTTAATTTTTTTTATTTTGAGGTAATCAGGTCAGCCCTGCGCTCATCATTACGGATTCCATACCTATGGGTAATGGGGCCCCATATCACACCATTATGGGGCCCCCTCCTCCTTCTCTGGTTTCCATCTGACTAGCGATCTGAATGTCCTCCATCGCAGTCCTGTGTGGGATCCCGCACACTGGAAATTCTGATTATCCTGGATCGTTCCATATGGAAATCTCCGGGGCCCCATAGGAGTTTCAGGGTCTGCAGTGTCTATACTGACACCCCCCCCCCTGTTGTCCTGGCAGCACATTCCCAAAGCCACGTCTGTAAAGTGGAGTGCCCCTTTAAAAGTGGAGTGCCCCTTTAAAAGTGGAGTGCCCCTTTAAAAGTGGAGTGCCCCTTTAAAAGTGGAGTGCCCCTTTAAAAGTGGAGTGCCCCTTTAAAAGTGGAGTGCCCCTTTAAAAGTGGAGTGCCCCTTTAAAAGTGGAGTGCCCCTTTAAAAGTGGAGTGCCCCTTTAAAAGTGGAGTGCCCCTTTAAAAGTGGAGTGCCCCTTTAAAAGTGGAGTGCCCCTTGCCCCTTTACCACCCTGCCTGTGCTGGTCCTCTCCTGGTGATGGGCCCCGGCACCTGTTGGGACCCCTCACCCCTCTGCATTCCCCCTCCCCGTGTTTGTCTGTATTGTGGCTTTTGTGTCCTCGGCCCGGGACAGCTGCTCACATCCTGGGACCCCCTTCTGACAGGTCACTTAGGGCCACCTGCTCGCGAGAGCTGGAACCTGTCCTGACCCATCTCTGAGGGGGTTTTTTTTTTGGGGGGGAGTACACTCCTTACATGAGTCTCCGGAGTGGGGGGGGGGGTACGCTCATCACACAGGTCTCCGGAGAAGGGGGGGGGTAATGCTCTTCACACGGGTCTCCGGAGTGGGGGGGGGGGTAATGCTCTTCACACGGGTCTCCGGAGTGGGGGGGGGGGGGGTACGCTCATCACACGGGTCTCCGGAGAAGGGGGGGGGGTAATGCTCTTCACACGGGTCTCCGGAGAATGGGGGGGTACGCTCTTCACACAGGTCTCCGGAGTGGGGGGGGCTGTTTGAAGAGGTTTTTTGTTTTATTCTCCAAGGCTTGAAACTGCTTTTGTGTGTTTATAGAATCATCCTTCTGCAAGGTTAAGCAGAGCTTTCAGAATGCCTCTGTCAGAAAATGACGTCTCATGCCACTGACTGGGGGGGGGGGGGGTGTAGTTGTACAGCCCAAACTTTATAAAGGGGGTGGTCAGGAATCTGATTCTTTTCTTTCTGTATGATCCGCGATGTGCATACTCCATGCGACTGTATCCATGACACTCCCCATAGGACTGTATGTGCATTATAGTATTTTAGTCGTGGTATTACCCCCCCCCCCCCTCCCCCATAGACTTCCCAAAGCCCTGAGACTTCTGCTGGGTTCCGCCATCTTGGATGTGATGTCAGCAGGCTCAGAGCCATCACTCAAATGACCCTCATAGTATTCCTCTTCACTCCTCCCCCACCAGCAACATAAACCATTGTGTAGAGGGGTTAGGGAATGGGTGGAGGAGCTGGGCCAGCACGGACAGTAATTAGACACTCGCAGAGGATAAGGGGCCTATGACAGGCAAGGAGAAGCTTTTTTTCAAGTAGGGACACAGGAACCTGAATGTATGTAATGACTAGGAGTGGTGGGTGCGCTATTGTCACAGGATGGGTCTATTGTGAGATCTATTGTTTCTGGAAGGATCTACTGTTACTGTGGTGGATTTATTGTTGCCAGGGAGATCTATTGTTGCTTGCGGGGTCTATTGTTGCCAGGGGGTCTGTTGTTGCTGGTGGCTTATTTTGTTGTGGGTGGGGACTGTTGTTGCTGCGAGGATTGATTGTTGCTGGGGAGTTTATTGTTCCTGGGGGGTCTATTGTTGCCAGGGGGTCTATTGTTGCTGGTGGGGTATTTTGTTGGGGGGGGTCTCTTGTTGCTGCGAGGATTGATTGTTCCTGGGGGGTCTATTGTTCCTGGGGGGTCTATTGTTCCTGGGGGAATCCATTTTGCTGCTTTTCTTTTTATCATTTAAAAATTTCCCACAAATTACACCACAAAATGATACTTGGTTCTGTATTCTCTAAAAGGAGAGGTACTGGGAGGTGGAGACGGGGATGGAACCAAGGGACGGTGCTCAGAGGTGGGTAGGGGGCAGACACAAGGGGTGACTCAGCATGGGTGGTACTGGGAGGTGGAGATGGGGATGGAACCAAGGGACGGTGCTCAGAGGTGGGTAGGGGGCAGACACAAGGGGTGACTCAGCATGGGTGGTACTGGGAGGTGGAGATGGGGATGGAACCAAGGGACGGTGCTCAGAGGTGGGTGGAGGCGGAGACAAGGGGTGACTCAGCAGGGGCGGTACTGGGAGGTGGATAGGGGGGTGGAACCAAGGGACGGTGCTCAGAGGTGGGTAGGGGGCGGACACAAGGGGTGACTCCGCATGGGCGGTACTGGGAGGTGGAGTCGGGGATGGAACCAAGGGACAGTATTTAGAGGTGGGTGGGGGGCAGACACAAGGGGTGACTCAGCATGGGTGGTACTGGAAGGTGGATAGGGGGGTGGAATCAAGGGACGATGCTTAGAGGTGGGTAGGGGGTGGAGACAAGGGGTGACTCAGCAGGGGCGGTACTGGGAGGTGGATAGGGGGGTGGAACCAAGGGACGGTATTTAGAGGTGGGTTGGGGGCAGACACAAGGGGTGACTCGGCATGGGTGGTACTGGAAGGTGGATAGGGGGGTGGAACCAAGGGACGGTGCTCAGAGGTGGGTAGGGGGCGGAGACAAGGGGTGACTCAGCAGGGGCGGTACTGGGAGGTGGATAGGGGGGTGGAACCAAGGGACGGTGCTCAGAGGTAGGTAGGGGGCGGAGACAAGGGGTGACTTGAAAGGAGGAGTAGCCGCACCTATTCTCTGGTCCTGGTGCAAGGTGATCCCCTTCATTCACTCTTCAGGGTGCTGTGAGCGGATTGGTCCACCTGCAGTGACCAGGAACTTCCCCAGAACGAAGCGTGGCAGCAGGAAGTCATAGAATGTCCGCTCCCATCAGAGGCTTCTCACCGAGGTGCTGTGCATTGTGTGCGATCACATTATGGGGCCTCCTGTATAGAGATGTCCTGACTATAAAGGGTTACCTCTCCCGGCGTCTCCATCTAATCGAAGTTCTGTCCGTGGCGGGTGATCTCGGATTGTCTCGCTTGGCACTCGCAGCGCGCTGCACGGATTTAGTCCTGCAAATTCCCGAAACGTTTTGTTCCAGCCGGATCTCCGTGTTCCAGTCAAATAAGGGAAAGTGAGGGAGGCATGCGGAGAGAATTAGGGGCCCGGCCCGGCCCCCCCCCCCCCCCGCCCTGTAAACCGCCAAGACGGTTTGTGTTCTAAAATTAGAAACTTCCGTTTGTGTAACGGATTCATTTGTGAGTTTTGGCAAATCCAACGCCGTCCAACGCAGCCAGATTGGTCACAGGTCTTACTGGGGGTTTTAGGTGGGACTGCAGCCTCTTGTCACATGATTCTGTGAAATCTTCCTTGTACGTGAAGCACTTCGCAAGCTGTTATTGCTATAGAAATCCTGCATTCTAATAATAATGTGACCGCGGCTGGACTCCACTGGAGACAACCCATGGAAGTGTGATAAAAGCCGCAACTATAGTGTAGGGTCTCTTGTTACTGGAAAGTATGATGGAGGCCATATGGGGGAATCCTTCGTTATTGGTAAGGATGGTGAGGGTGATATTGAATGCACACTATATTGCCCCAAGTATTGTCCCTGCCCCCCCTGTATACACACTATATTGCCCCAAGTATCGGGCGGCCGACCTTTCCACGCACATGACCTTTAATGGCCCCCCAGTCTTAGTCTGTAGGGTTCAATATTGAGTTGGCCCCGCCCTTTCCACACACATGACCTTTAATGGCCCCCAGTCTTAGTCCATAGGGTTCAATATTGAGTTGGCCCCGCCCTTTGCAGCTATAACAGCTTCAACTCTTCTGGGAAGGCCGCCCACAAGGTTTAGGAGGGTGTCTATGGGAAGGTTGGACCATTCTTCCAGAAGCACATTTGTCAGGTCAGGCACTGATGTCGGGGGAGGAGGCCTGGCTCGCAGTCTCCGCTCTAATTCATCCCAAAGGTGTTCTATGGGGTTGAGGTCAGGACTCTGTGCAGGACAGTCAAGTTCCTCCACCCCAAACTGGCTCCTCCATGTCTTTATGGACCTTGCTTTGTGCACTGGGGGGGCAGTCATGTTGGAGCAGGAAGGGGCCATCCCCAAACTCCTCCCACAAAGTTGGGAGCATGAAATTGTCCAAAATGTCGCCTTAAGAGTTCCCTTCACTGAAACTAGGGGGCCAAGCCCAACCCCTGCAAAACAACCCCACACCATAATCCCTCCTCCACCAAACTTTACACTTGGCACAATGCAGTCAGGCAAGTACCGTTCTCCTGGCCACCGCCAAACCCAGACACGTCCATGGGATTGCCAGACAGAGAAGCGTGATTTGTCACTCCAGAGAACACGTCTCCCCTGCTCTAGAGTCCAGTGGCAGCGTGCTTTACACCACGGCATCCGACGCTTTGCATTGCACTTGGTGATGGAAGGCTTGGATGCAGCTGCTCGGCCATGGAAACCCATTCCATGAAGCTCTCTACGCACTGTTGTTGGGCTCATCTGAAGGCCACACCAAGTTTGGAGGTCTTTAGCTATTGACTCTGCAGACAGTTGGTGACTTCTGTGCACTTCAGCATGTGTTGACCCCGCCCTGTCATGTGACGTGGCCTACCACTTGGTGGCTGAGTGGCTGTTGTTCCCAGTGGCTTCCACTTTGTTATAATCCCACTAACAGTTGAGCGTGGAATATTTAGTAGCCAGGAAATGTCACGGATGGACTTATTGCCCAGGTGGCCACCTATCACGGGACCACGCTTGGAGTCACTGAGCTCCTGAGAGCGACCCATTCTTTCACCAATGTTTGTAGAAGCAGTCTGCATGTCTAGGGGCTTGATTGTATACACCTGTGTCCATGGAGGGGATTGGAACACCTGAATCACATGATATGGGGGGGATTGGAGCACCTGAATCACATGATATGGGGGGGATTGGAGCACCTGAATCACATGATATGGAGGGGATTGGAACGCCTGAATCACATGATTTGAAGGGGGGCAATATAGTGTATGTTACTGGCAAGAATGGTGGGGGTGATATGGGGCATATGGTGTTAAGGTTTTTCCACCTACGCTGTTGAAGGTCAACTCTACTGAAAACTGATCTCACTGTTGGACAGACCGTGGTGGACGGAGTTCTCCAACATCTCTGATAAGATTTTTCTTTTCTTTAGTGGTTGGTGAATCTATCCCCCTCCCCCCCCCCCCCCCCCCCCAGGCTTTAACAAGGGCGCAGAGTCCACAGGTTTTTGTCTAATTCCTACTATGGAGAACCCACTTGGGGGAGAATTACGGCAAAGTTGGCTTTGTAATGGCTGCACCCTTTGGGTGGAGTGGAGATCTTCTTGTTGGAGTTCAGAGACAGAAGCCTAACACAGCATGATAGCAACCAAACAAAACTGATCTCAGATTGGGCAGCGCCGACCCATATAGAACTTCTCTCATTGGTTTGGCAAAGGTCTATAGATTTTATCATCGAAGGGTTCACTCTCGGATAAAACCGAACTCCTCCATCTATTACAGATAAACTGTTCCTCTTTCCTCCCCAGTTTCTGTCAAAGTACATTTTGCTATTTAAAGGATCAGTCCACCCAAAAGTGATATTTTAGTAGTGGGGGTGGGCTGTGCCAACCTCCTGACTTCTTCTGTCATGACTGGTTCAGTACTGACATCTCCCTGATATAGCTCCTGACTCTGCTCCTGCCCTCCTGAGAGTCTTGGGGGTTCCTCCCTGCTTGGTGTCCCAGCTGTGTTCATATTACAAGGGACTTGGCATTGTGGTCCAGTGTTGTCCATGTCCTGCTAACATTTGTGTTCTGGATGCATTTTAGGGTCCAGTTTTATCACACTGAACAAAGTCTCAGCAGCATTTCCTCATCAAGGATCTGCAAAGCTTGCTGGCCCATGATGGAGGCCTTTCCAGCCAATAACTGAAAATAAGACTTCTCTATGTTCTCCATAGGGGATGAGTGACACCTTGTAGCTCCAAAATCTCTTCCATAGAGGACACACCCTGCCACACCCCCCCATCAATCCAGTGAACCCCTTTATTAGCCCGCTTAACTGAGCACCATATTTATCCTGGTGCATTGGGATCTGTAGGAAACATCTGCTCATTGGATTCTGGTCCGTTCTGCTCATTGCTCTTTCAGTCTGTAAACCTTTTTAATGGTCTTCTCTGTATGGCTGGATTGATGGGGGGGGGGTGTGGCAGGGTGTGTCCTCCAGAAGAAATTTTGGAGCTACAAGGTGTCACTCAACTGAGAAGACTTCTCTACCTTATCCATAGGGGATGAGTGACATCTTGTAGCTCCAAAATTTCTTCTGTAAAGGACACACCCTGCCACACCCCCCCATCAATCCAGCCATAAAGAGAAGACCATTAAAAGGGTTTACAGACTGAAAGAGCAATGAGCAGAATGGACCAGAATCGAATGAGCAGATGTTTCCTACAGATCCCCAGTGCACCAGGATAAATATGGTGCTCAGTTAAGCGGGCTAATAAAGGGGTTCACTGGATTGATGGGGGGGTGTGGCAGGGTGTGTCCTCTACAGAAGAAATTTTGGAGCTTCAAGGTGTCACTCATCCCCTATGGAAAAGGCAGCGAAGTCTTATTTTCCGTTATTGGCTGGAAAGGCCTCCGGCCTCCATCATGGGCCAGCAAGCTCTGCAGATCCTCGATGAGGGAATGTTGCCGTGACTTTGTTCAGCGTGATAAAACTCACATGTTATATTATCTCTAGAGCGCTGGAAAGAATTTCTACAGACGGACTTCAGTAACATGCTGGTTTATTGACTGTCCAAGCTTTGCCTGCCAAGCAATCCTACGAGGGGCCTTGCGCCTGGATCCATGCACATATTTCTTGCCGAAAGCCCCCAGATTATTGATGGCTGCCCTGCCAAGCTTTCTGCTTTTTCCATCTCCATGATGGATTGTACGAGAAGATCAAATCTAATGCATCGTCCAGGAATTACATCCAGCTGACGGCTGCACCTCATATGGGTTTGCATCAATTTGTGACTCCGGTGGGGGGGGGGGGGGAGAACTAAAGCATCTGCTTTGGATGGAGTTCAGCCTTCTGCAGGCCTGGGTTATCTAAGTGGTGGAGTCCACTTTCTGCTCTTCCTTTGAAGTGGTGGAGTCCACTTTCTGCTCTTCCTTGTTGGCCGGTTGATGAGTGCTGGTTCTTTGCTGGTTCTTTGCTGGTTCTTTCCTGGTTCTTTGCTTCTCCTTATCTCCTTTTTGTTTATTTGTGGCTGAATCTTCTGAAGAGTCTCTGATCCTGGAGCTTTCCCTATCAGCTGTGAAGTTGAGGACAGGAGATCAATACTTCAATACCCTCTTTGTACTGAGATTTGTAGCTTGGATGGCGTCCTGGAGATAGTGAATTATCTGGTTTTATGGTGGGGAGGGGGAAGTGCTTTTTTGGCATCTGATAAGCGTTGTGATGGTGACCAGAGATGTTCTATCCAAATCATTTCCGTTAAACTGACCACAAACATCACAATAGTCTCCAAAACCCGCCTTTTTCAGTTAGAATCCACCACAGCTCTCAATCTTCGGGTCAAAGTGATGTCTCCGGGATGGATGCTGGAAGAGTGAATATTTAATCTGATCGGTTTAAAACCAAATCCTTTTTCTTTTATGGATCTTCCATCCTCTGTTTCCTTCATGTTAAAGTATAACTAAAGATGAAACTTTTGGGTACAGCGGAGAGGCATTGGACCCCCTGTTTGGTTTTTATTCTGTCTGTGTCCCTTTTAGGGAGATTCACACTCTGTCCTGTTTACCAATATATTTGAAAGTAAAAGAGACCCCCAAATGTTTGGCTGTCCTCAGAAAAGTAGTGGTGGGAAAATCTTCCAATGGGGACACTAGTTCTGGTGACCTGGGGGTTCCCAAAGAATTCCCTTCATTTGCAGAGATTTTCTCACTTGCTGTTTTGTCTATGGGACCAGAAGTGTGGGTATAGTGGCTAAATGGTTAGCACTTCCGCCTGGCAGTCCTCGGGGCGTTGGTTCGAATCCTAGCCACGGCACCTCCTGCCTGGAGTTTGCATGTTCTCCCTGTGCCTGCGTGGGTTTCCTCTGGGTACTCCGGTTTCCTCCCACCCTCCAAAGACATGCTGGTAGGTTAATTGGATCATGTCTAAATTGGCCCTTATATATGAATGTGAGTTAGAGACCTTAGATTGTACGCTCCTCGGGGGCGGGGACTGATGTGAATGTACTATAACCCTCCTTTACTCTATCCAAAATTGGGGGGGGGGGGAGGTTTTGCCTATAGTTCTACTTTAAACAAGAGCTTGGCCCCGGTGTTTGGCGGGAGCTTGGCCCCGGTGTTTGGCGGGAGCTTGGCCCCGGTGTTTGGCGGGAGCTTGGCCCCGGTGTTTGGCGGGAGCTTGGCCCCGGTGTTTGGTGGGAGCTTGGCCCCGGTGTTTGGCGGGAGCTTGGCCCCGGTGTTTGGCGGGAGCTCGGCCCCGGTGTTTGGCGGGAGCTCGGCCCCGGTGTTTGGCGGGAGCTCGGCCCCGGTGTTTGGCGGGAGCTCGGCCCCGGTGTTTGGCGGGAGCTCGGCCCCGGTGTTTGGCGGGAGCTTGGCCCCGGTGTTTGGCGGGAGCTTGGCCCCGGTGTTTGGCGGGAGCTTGGCCCCGGTGTTTGGCGGGAGCTTGGCCCCGGTGTTTGGCGGGAGCTCGGCCCCGGTGTTTTGTGCTCGTGTATTAGTGATGTACATATGGCTAGTGGACAATTGTCTAAGGAACTCCTCTGCGGTGGGAATATTCACATTGATGTCCCAGCTTGTTGAGTGAGGGAGCCAATTATTCCTTTCCTGTGGAGAAAAATAATTCAAGATTCCACCATATGTTGTCACTAACACACATTGACATGAGGACTTTGGTGAAGCTTCCATGAACACTTGGGTGACACTAGCAGGAGATTGTCCAAGGGACTTCTGTATGGGGTGGGAAGTCCTGCCTATCACATCGATGTCCCGACTTACTGAGTGATGCAGCCAATTGAATCGTTTTCTTGTTGAGAAAAAGGATCTATAATTTTACCGTCTGTACATCACTAACACACACAGGCCAAGATGGAGAGACTATCCAAGTGGTAAGCAGTTGAACTGGCTGATGTCCTATATTGCAAGAACTTTCCAGAGTCAGGGTGGTGGGGTGCTGGACTCCAAGCTTGGTAGAGGTTTTGGATGAATCACGTGGGACTCCTTTCATGGTTCCTAGGAGAGTCGGAATATATGATAGAAACCGATGAGTGCCAAGCCATATTGAATGGCCTGGTTGTATTTTTATATGTCACAATAAGTGTTCTGGTGGTGGAGTGCTGGACTCCAAGCTTAGTGGAGGTTCCAAATGAATAAGATGATTGCTAACCTGTGGAACTCTTTACAGGAGCCCCGGGAGAGTCTGTCTATGATAACAAAGGAGATGGAAGCACCAATCCGTATTGACTGGATCGGATGTCGCAGTATACGCCTCTATTCACACTTCAGTGTTATGTAGCTTGAAGCTCCAAAAATGCTCAAACTTAAAAAAAAAAAATCAGTTCTCTATGGTTCCTGTTCGCATGATCAGGTGTGAACAGATTCTATAGAGAACAATTGATATTTTAGGTTTGAGCTTCAAGCTACAAAACGCTCAACTGTGAATGCAGCGGAAGAGTCGGCCTGACTGAACCTTTTAAGAATGAAACCCAAGGATTAACCACTTGGTCCAGTGAACCTAAGCCCCGATGAAAGGGACTAGTATAGAGCTCCCTAAAAAGTGGACTGTCTACTCCTAATCAAAAATGGTATCTGGACTGATCCCAATGGCTTGGTGCTCTCATCCCTACATTTCACATGAATAGATTGTAGCCGTAACTGCTGTCATCGGTCAAATGGTCCCCTCATGGTTTTGGACAGCTCCGCTTCTAAGGAAACTGGGGATCATATCCGTATGTGTCTGGATGGCAGCTCACCTAGGCGTGGGGTGATCATACAGAGTTGTCCATATGGATATGTTGGTAGGTTTATATGGATGTCTATTTTGTATAACCATGGCCTGTGTTTTATGTCCATACTGAACCCCATAGTTCAACCCTCTGCCAGGCACATGTCCATACTGAACCCCATAGTTCAACCCTCTTCCAGGCACATGTCCATACTGAGCCTCATAGTTCAACCCTCTACCGGGCACATGTCCATACTGAGCCCCATGGTTCAACCCTCTGCCGGGCACATGTCCATACTGAACCCCATAGTTCAACCCTCTGCCAGGCACATGTCCATACTGAACCCCATAGTTCAACCCTCTGCCGGGCACATGTCCATACTGAACCCCATAGTTCAACCCTCTGCCGGGTACATGTCCATACTGAGCCCCATAGTTCAACCCTCTGCCGGGTACATGTCCATACTGAGCCCCATAGTTCAACCCTCTGCCGGGTACATGTCCATACTGAGCCCCATAGTTCAACCCTCTGCCGGGCACATGTCCATACTGGACCCCGTAGTTCAACCCTCTGCCAGGCACATGTCCATACTGAACCCCATAGTTCAACCCTCTGCAGGCACATGTCCATACTGAGCCCCATAGTTCAACCCTCTACCGGGCACATGTCCATACTGAACCCCATAGTTCAACCCTCTGCCAGGCACATGTCCATACTGAACCCCATAGTTCAACCCTCTGCAGGCACATGTCCATACTGAGCCTCATAGTTCAACCCTCTACCGGGCACATGTCCATACTGAGCCCCATGGTTCAACCCTCTGCCGGGCACATGTCCATACTGAACCCCATAGTTCAACCCTCTGCCGGGCACATGTCCATACTGAACCCCATAGTTCAACCCTCTGCCGGGCACATGTCCATACTGAACCCCATAGTTCAACCCTCTGCAGGCACATGTCCATACTGAGCCCCATAGTTCAACCCTCTACCGGGCACATGTCCATACTGAGCCCCATAGTTCAACCCTCTGCCGGGCACATGTCCATACTGAGCCCCATAGTTCAACCCTCTGCCGGGCACATGTCCATACTGAGCCCCATAGTTCAACCCTCTGCCGGGCACATGTCCATACTGAACCCCATAGTTCAACCCTCTGCCGGGTACATGTCCATACTGAGCCCCATGGTTCAACCCTCTGCCGGGTACATGTCCATACTGGACCCCGTAGTTCAACCCTCTGCCGGGCACATGTCCATACTGGACCCCGTAGTTCAACCCTCTGCCGGGCACATGTCCATACTGGACCCCGTAGTTCAACCCTCTGCCGGGCACATGTCCATACTGGACCCCGTAGTTCAACCCTCTGCCGGGCACATGTCCATACTGGACCCCGTAGTTCAACCCTCTGCCGGGCACATGTCCATACTGGACCCCGTAGTTCAACCCTCTGCCGGGCACATGTCCATACTGGACCCCGTAGTTCAACCCTCTGCCGGGCACATGTCCATACTGGACCCCGTAGTTCAACCCTCTGCCGGGCACATGTCCATACTGGACCCCGTAGTTCAACCCTCTGCCGGGCACATGTCCATACTGGACCCCGTAGTTCAACCCTCTGCCGGGCACATGTCCATACTGGACCCCGTAGTTCAACCCTCTGCCGGGCACATGTCCATACTGGACCCCGTAGTTCAGCCCTCTGCCGGGCACATGTCCATACTGGACCCCGTAGTTCAACCCTCTTCCGGGCACATGTCCATACTGGACCCCGTAGTTCAACCCTCTGCCGGGCACATGTCCATACTGGACCCCGTAGTTCAACCCTCTGCCGGGCACATGTCCATACTGGACCCCGTAGTTCAACCCTCTGCCGGGCACATGTCCATACTGGACCCCGTAGTTCAACCCTCTGCCGGGCACATGTCCATACTGGACCCCGTAGTTCAACCCTCTGCCGGGCACATGTCCATACTGGACCCCGTAGTTCAACCCTCTGCCGGGCACATGTCCATACTGGACCCCGTAGTTCAACCCTCTGCCGGGCACATGGCCATACTGGACCCCGTAGTTCAACCCTCTGCCGGGCACATGTCCATACTGGACCCCGTAGTTCAACCCTCTACCGGGCACATGGCCATACTGGACCCCGTAGTTCAACCCTCTGCCGGGCACATGGCCATACTGGACCCCGTAGTTCCATCGTATGAAGAATGTGGAGTAGTCGGAATGTTTGCTCAGCATTCCCTTTCTGAACTTTTATTTTCCAAATCTTACAAAAAAAAGTCAATATCGCAGGAGGGGGTGCATGGAAAATTGAGTTTGCAGTGATTAAATTTTGGTCTTGATCCTGACAGAGGACTCTTGCAAGAGTAGATTTTAAAGCCTTCAACAGGCACAGGATGTGATGAGAAATCTCTTCGAAGGGGACAGAAAGTGATAGAAAGATAGGTGCAGGGGTGGGCTAGGGGGAGTATTAAGAATAGGATAGCTTGGGGGTGCAGACGATCATAGTTCAGGTCTTAATGATATTTGGCCGCCAAAATGTACCTTTTTTAAAGCGAAATGTGGAACCTGCACTTGCCAACCTACCTCTGAAAATGCAAATTGCCTTGGTGCTATGCCTCATTTACACTTGCAGTTGGAGGGGGTGGTAAAAACACACTATTGAACTACGTTTTACCGCCTCCCAACTCCTTAAGCTGAAAAGGCAGGGAAGTGCAAATGCCGCTACGGTAATGCTTCCCTTCACAGCTGCAGCAAGAAATAAATTCCCTGTTGCATTCAGCGGGCAGTACCACCGAGGGAACACTCCCCATTCAACTGTATAGGGCTAGGGCATGATGTGTGGGTTTTTTTTTTTAAGGGAAAACAGGAGGTGAGGAGGAGACCTAACACCTCCTCGCCGCCTGTTGAACGCCATGTAAAAAGCAATCCATCGTGGATGATGCTAGTGTAAAGGAGCCCTTACGCCGGTCCCTTGGCTTTATTACTACAAGGCCCTGACCTCAGGACAAGTACATTCTGAAGTCTTCTGCTCAGGTCAGGCTGATCGGCAGCTCAGACTAGTAAAATATGAAATTGGCTAAGGAAAGGTTTCTGATTCTGCAGCTGTGACCCCTGGCCAGGACTCCTCCTGTGGACCCAATCACTCAAGAAGCTACATAGACGTGATGTCATACCTCTTCTCCAGATGCTTCCATTACACAATGGAAAACCAATATTCCTAACTTGTGATTCAGAGTTTGGTGAAAACTAAAGGCTCCTGAAGGTCTAAACCAGCTTTTCTCATCTGGGGATCCTCCAGAGCTTGTTAGGGGTTCCTTTGAGCAATGAGAAATTTGGTTCTCGTGTAAGTGGACAATGGTGGTGGTGGTGGGACGGGATACACTCTGATTGAATGTGGTAATGGTGGTGGGACGGGATACGCTCTGATTGAATGTGGTAATGGTGGTGGGATGGGATATGTTCTGATTGAATGTGGTAATGGTGGTGGGACGGGATACGCTCTGATTGAATGTGGTAATGGTGGTGGGACGGGATATGTTCTGATTGAATGTGGTGATGGTGGTGGGACGGGATATGTTCTGATTGAATGTGGTGATGGTGGTGGGAGGGGATACGCTCTGAACGTGGTGGTAGTCACACAGGATATGCTCTTATTGAACATCATGGTGGTGGTGGGATGGGATGCGCTCTGATTGAACATGGTCCTGGCAATGGGACGGGATGTGCTCTGATTGAACAGGGTGATGGTGGTGGGACAGAATATGCTGTGAACATTGTGGTGGTGGTGGGACAGGGATACTCTCTGAACGTGGTGGTGGTACAGAACACGCTCTGATTTAACATGGAGATGATGGTGGGACAGAATACGCTCTGATTGTATGTGGGGACGGTTGTGGGACAGGGTATGCTCTGATTGAATGTGGTGGTGGTACAGAATATGCTCTGATTCAATGTTGTGATGGTGCTTGGACGGGATAAGGTCTGATTGAATGTGGTGGTGGTTGTGGTGGGACAGGATATGCTCTGAACATGGTGGTGGTTGGGACATGATAAGCTCCGAACTTGTTGGTGGTGGGACAGGATACGCTCTGAACGTGGAGGTGGTGGGGGAGGATACGCTCTGAACGTGGTGGTGGTGGGAGAGGATACGCTCTGAACGTGGTGGTGGTGGGAGAGGATACGCTCTGAACGTGGTGGTGGTGGGACAGGATACGCTCTGAACGTGGTGGTGGTGGGAGAGGATACGCTCTGAACGTGGTGGTGGTGGGAGAGGATACGCTCTGAACGTGGAGATGGTGGGAGAGGATACGCTCTGAACGTGGAGGTGGTGGGAGAGGATACGCTCTGAACGTGGAGGTGGTGGGAGAGGATACGCTGTGAACGTGGAGGTGGTGGGAGAGGATACGCTCTGAACGTGGTGGTGGTGGGACAGGATACGCTCTGAACGTGGTGGTGGTGGGAGAGGATACGCTCTGAACGTGGAGTTGGTGGGAGAGGATACGCTCTGAACGTGGAGTTGGTGGGAGAGGATACGCTCTGAACGTGGAGTTGGTAGGAGAGGATACGCTCTGAACGTGGAGTTGGTGGGAGAGGATACGCTCTGAACGTGGAGTTGGTGGGGGAGGATACGCTGTGAACGTGGTGGAGGTGGTGGGAGAGGATACGCTCTGAACGTGGAGGTGGTTGGAGAGGATACGCTCTGAACGTGGTGGAGGTGGTGGGAGAGGATACGCTCTGAACGTGGAGGTGGTGGGAGAGGATACGCTCTGAACGTGGAGTTGGTGGGAGAGGATACGCTCTGAACGTGGAGTTGGTGGGGGAGGATACGCTCTGGACGTGGTGGAGGTGGTGGGGGAGGATACGCTCTGAACGTGGTGATGGGACGGGATGTGCTCTGATTAAATATGGTGATGGCGGTGGGAAGGGATACACTCTGAATGAACATGGTGCAGCTCAGAGAACAGAAATGTTTTCTTCCATATTTCTCGGTAACCAGGTTGGCGTCCTTGAGTCGTTCTTGACATCAGGAGTCTCCGCCATGAATTACATCTATGTCATTAGCTGATAAATTCCAGCTGGCATGTTGTTGGCGGCATCGCCCGATGCATAAGAAGTAGATGATTCCACTTGTTGGGGTCGATATCGAGGGACAAGGAATGATTGAAATGCACAGCGGGTAAGCGGCCCAGTAAATGAAATTAACATCTCTCTCCTTGCACAGAGGCATACGTGTGGCGTCCTCCGTCCTCGAGGGAATTGGCCGTGTAAATGGGGGAATTTGAGAAATGATAGGATTTGTTGGCCTTTATGTAAACGCATTGACTGAAGTCGCCTCGTGGAAGCTTTAATATGTTCAGAAAGTAATTTGTTGTATTCTTACATTTGCAATTTTTATTAAAATCCCTGCAGATCCGGCCATGAAGTTCTTTGTTCAAGTATTTTTGACATAGGGTGACATTATTGTCCCTGTCGCCACATTGTCACCTTGACCCACAGGCCTCGGAGATTGAAAGTGACCATTTCAACGCACATTATGGAAACCTGGTCCAGTGTTGTCACCACCAGGAAACCCACCCTGATAAATACCATGCAGCCATTACTACCACACATGTAGACATGAATTAAATATCCTTCAGTTGGGGAATATTCTGATGCTCGAAAAAGGGTAACTTGATTTAACATGCAGTCAAAGATTCTGGGATTGATACTTGTTTGCCTTCTCCTTTTGTCGGTGGTTTCCCCTTCCAGGCTACAGCTGAGCACTCTCTCCATCTGTATTCTGTTCAATTTCACTTCTAGACAGTGACAAGTATTTAACATGTTCTAAGAGATGCAATAGATTCCATTCGGCTTGTTTTTCACTTCAATGAATGATGACTTTTAGGTTTCTGAGCCTTACTATGCTTTTCCCTTCACTCAGACCATCCTTTCTCAACCAGGGTTCTGAGGAACGCTAGGCTTCTTCCAGAGGTTGCTAGGGGTTCCTTTTACAATGAGAAACTGGAAACCACAGATACCAATGATCTTTTGTAAGGGGGAGTTCTTCCCATCGACCAGCAATGTAAGGAGCATTCTTCCCACTGACCGCCACCAACATAAGGGGCCTTCTTCCCGCCGCCAACGTAAGGGGCCTTCCTCCCTCTGACCGCCGCCAACGTAAGGGGCCTTCCTCCCTCTGACCGCCGCCAACGTAAGGGGCCTTCCTCCCTCTGACCGCCGCCAACGTAAGGGGCCTTCCTCCCTCTGACCGCCGCCAACGTAAGGGGCCTTCCTCCCTCTGACCGCCGCCAACGTAAGGGGCCTTCCTCCCTCTGACCGCCGCCAACGTAAGGGGCCTTCTTCACAGGCCATCATTGTAAGGGAACATTTCTCCACTGACCACTCGTATGGACAACCTCCATGTTAAGAAAGTCAGTTGGGGCTGCAAGTTCCAGTACGTTTGTTGTGGCGTTCACCTGGGGTTAATACACAGCCAATGTATTTCTTCTGTTTAGATATGCTGGAAATTCTCCAGAAAGCTGGGCACATGTGCCCCAATGCTTCAGTCTGAGATGGGACGTTCTGTAGACCTATACTTGTAATATGGTAAACACCAGAAATCTGTCTTTAGTGTTCTCTTAGAACCGGGCTAATTAAACTGTAATATGGGCAATATAATGAAACCTGACAAAATTGAGAATGTGCCTCATTTGTTTTTTCTTTATTTCTTTTCAGATGTAAAGAAAGACTGGTCTGACCACGCGTTATGGTGGGAGAAGAAGAAGACGTGGCTCCTGAAGACGCACTGGACCCTAGACAAGTATGGTATCCAGGCCGACGCAAAGCTCCAGTTCACCCCACAGCACAAACTGCTCCGGCTACAGCTGCCCAACATGAAATACGTGAAGGTGAAAGTGAATTTCTCTGACCGAGTCTTCAAAGCCGTCTCTGACATCTGCAAGACTTTCAGTAAGTAGAACCGGAAGGGGGAAATGGGCATCTCCTCTGAGGCACGATGCCACGATGGGCCACTCTTACATTTTGATGTATTCGGTTAACAAAGTGATGTTTATAGGCTGTTCTGTGTCAACAAGAGCGAGGAGACCAAATAACGCTGAGTTGGCAAATATCTCACACTGGTGTGGGCCAAACCGGTTTCCTGTTTATAACTGAACTATATTGGGTCCTCTTTATCCAAAGGCCTCAGGAAAGAGTCTTCTTTGGCTGTTCATATGGCATTATAGAAGTAAATCGGCTCGTTTTTTCCTTTTTCAATGTTGCAGTGGAAGAAAAAAAAGGGATATCATTGGCCAGCATGAACACCACAGACAGTTCAAAGGTGGTTGTAGACTGTGAAGGTAGTTTGGTTTTTGACCTGTCAGGTCATGAGTTGTTTCCAAGTAATGGCCATCCAGCGGGTTTGCCTGGTAGCCAGGAAGTATGTGATCAGCGAGCATGAGCAACATGGAAAGTCTAAATATGTCCGCAGGCGTTGGAGGGAACTTGACTTTTGATTGATCGTGAGTTGTTCTTGGCAGTGATCCGGCATTGGGTTGTCCTGGGAGCAGGGAGAGAGAAAGTGAGAATGTGATTGGTGTGAACGAAACGAGCAGTCTTGGCCAAGAACTTTGAAGGGAATTGGTTTTGTTGGATCATGAGTTTTCCTGACTGTGATCAACCGTTGGGTCTGACCGAGAGGGAGTATAGAGAAGAGAAGGGTGTGGTTGGCTGATAACCACACAATCTTAAAATTGGCCATAGAGGTAATTGGCTTTCTGACATGTCTGATGAAGACAGGTAGTGACCAGTCAGTGGTGTCCATCCGTGAGTGCCACATAGATTGGATCCTTGTCCAATCATAGGACTTGTAATAAACACTTATCTATCTTTTTCTTCTCTTGTAAACAATAGGCAATGGTTAGAGCCCCTGTTGGGTTGTTATTATTAGTTGCTGTCTGTTTCCTGTCCTCCAAAAAACACAAGGAAGTGGGAGGAAATGTCATCTTGGCCCTCAAACAGGTATCCCCATGTAAGATGTCCTCCTGCTTGGTGACAAATGAAAAATGTAAACCATCCTCCCACTTTCTGTCTCGGCAAAACAAAGGTTTAGAGGAGGAGGAAGTGCTGGGTACAGATCTCTAACCCGTAAGGAGGAGTCACTGGTTGAGACTATTGGCTTGGGTTCAGCAGCTCTCCACAAAATGGTGCCACCCAACTGAAGAACCCAAGCATTAAGCCGACCATGCACTGCTCCAATGCTAGCTATGGGTGGCATCTGCTGGCAACTCTCTGCTCAACGAAAGTTGACTTTTGTTGAAGAAGCCTCTCTGAAAATTCTCAGCTGAACAAAGCTTGTATCCAATCAGATGTGAGCAGGGCCGTGGATAAGGGGGCACCACCAGTCCTCCTGTATGGGGCCCAGGACAGCAGGGGCCCCAGATGAATCAGATGTGGGCAGGGAGGGTGATTGGCATGGCGGGGGGCAATTACTGGAACTGATCCCCTGTATGGCTCTCTCTGCAGCAGCTGAAAGCCGGCTTCTTCTCCTCTCCTTCCTGCTGGCTTTCAGCTGCTGCAGAGGGAGCCATACAGGATATTGGTTCCAGTAATTGCCCCCCCCCCCCCACCGCACCCATCTTCATACATATCCCCCTGCTGTCCAGGCCCCCCGCGTTCCCCCACAATGCCAGTTTCCCTCCTCTCCTTCCCACCGGCAGCTGCAAGCCCACAATAGGATCCATTAGGATGGAGATTGGGGGAGGGATCTGGTAAATGTCACATTTACCAGCCCCTTTTCTTTCCCGAATGAACACAACGAGTGATCGGTACAGATCGTTTACTGTGTTCATTCATACCTGAAGCATAGTAAAATGTGTTTTGTTTTGTTTTTTTTTGGGGGGGGGGAGTCAGGTTGGCTGTATGAGGCCCCACGGTTTCTAACGGCCGCCCTGGATGTAAGCACTGTTCAGATCTTCATCAGCCGCTGGCAGCTGACATTCCTCTGTTCACGTTGCTCAGTGTGGAAGCAAACCGAGAGAAATCCGAAGCATTTATGGCCAACCTAAAGGGTGCCAAAGCATTGTCTCACGAATCCAAATTCCTTATAATATCACGACTAACGAGAACAAAAGACATCAACGCGTCTCGAGGGTCAAAAATCTCCCTTCATCAGGTCTAGTTGGACGCAAAACTACGGAACAGAAATGTAACTTCTGACCGCAGGAATGGTGCCTGTGATCGGCAGACAGCCACTAGAGGGAGCATGGCGCAAATCTTTATATGAAATATGATAAATAAAATATGGAACATCAACCCAAATCCAGGTGAAGAATGTGTGCTGGCCGGAAACTGAAGCATGGCATAGCCTGGGGGGGAGCAGATTCAGAAAGCATTCCAGTGATGAAAATAAATTCTGTCCGTACCATTTATATACAGGGAGGTAACGCTCTGGCAGGTGCCATGTCTATATTCCCCGTCTCCCATATTAGGGCAGAAATCTGCTGGTACTCTGCATGGCCTGGGGTGGATCCAAAAATAAGCCATTGTACTTTGAGCAACTGTTGTCACAAGGCCAGGGTCGTTGGCAGCTCCTTCCAGTGCCTGCGGTGCAGGAAATTAGGGGGTAGCAGGTGACACCCACTTCTGTCTATATTGTGAATTGTTGGAGACTTGGGCTATCCCCGATCGGTTGTATCTGAACGCCTTGGTTTACATTCTGTACTCTGAGGTCCTGTGACCCATAAACGGGGCTTGAAGGGCGAGTTCACACTCCATGCGTTTCTGCTGCTTTCTTTTCTGCATCCAAAACGCACAGGAAGTCGGTGATAGGGTTGTCAGTGTCATAGTTCACATCAGCGCTTGCAGTTCCGGTGCGTTCCGGTGGCAGAAAAAGAACAGGCTGTATTTTTCCTGCCACAGAACTGTACTGGAACGCAGTAAAACGCACCAGAACGCTCCAAAATGCACATGTCCCTATTAAAATTGAAGAAAAAGAGAGGGGGGGGGGAAATGAACTGGAATGCATAAAAAACGCACTGGAGCACGTCAAAAATGCACCGGAACGCGTCCAAAAACAGGCATGCAGAAACGCATCCGGAATGCGTTTCTATAATGTGAACCGGCCCTAAGTGTCCCTTACCTCTGTCCCCTCCCCCTCTCCCAGTAATCCCAAGATGCTCCATGTCCGGGCAGATGTGCAATAGCAAGAAAGAGCCCCATAGGACAGAAGGAACATTACAACTCTGGGGATCTGTAAAGTGACACTGTTGTGCGCACTCAGGTGTCTGGAGGCTGTCGCCTGCGGGGTCTGGAGGCTGTCGCCTGCGGGGTCTGGAGGCTGTCGCCTGCGGGGTCTGGAGGCTGTCGCCTGCGGGGTCTGGAGGCTGTCGCCTGCGGGGTCTGGAGGCTGTCGCCTGCGGGGTCTGGAGGCTGTCGCCTGCGGGGTCTGGAGGCTGTCGCCTGCGGACTTATAAGACTTATCGTGTGGAGGCACATGCTCCATTTGGTGTGTAATGCTAGAGGGTTTTTTTTTCTTTGGAAAGTGCATGTAAACAGCACAGGGCCAATCAGACAGATGTCAGGGGTTCTGCATTCTCCTAGAGCAGAATGTAAACTCCTACTACAAGCTTTAACTAGTGCTTTGTTGGACACTGATAGAAGTCACAAGACTGCTATATACTTCTCATGGGAAAAGGGATTTAGCAGTTTATATTTACTAAAATAATTGCATTTCCATGTTGTGTGTACTGTGGGAGAGCGGATATAGTGAATGCGGGGTCCGGGGAGAGCGGATATAGTGAATGCGGGGTCCGGGGAGAGCGGATACAGTGAATGTGGGGTCCGGGGAGAGCGGATACAGTGAATGCGGGGTCCGGGGAGAGCGGATACAGTGAATGCGGGGTCCGGGGAGAGCGGATACAGTGAATGCGGGGTCCGGGGAGAGCGGATACAGTGAATGCGGGGTCCGGGGAGAGCGGATACAGTGAATGCGGGGTCCGGGGAGAGGGGATACAGTGAATGCGGGGTCCGGGGAGAGCGGATGTAGTGAATGCGGGGTCCCGGGAGGGCGGATGTAGTGAATGCGGGGTCCCGGGAGGGCGGGATGTAGTGAATGCGGGGTCCCGGGAGGGCGGATGTAGTGAATGCGGGGTCCCGGGAGGGCGGATGTAGTGAATGCGGGGTCCCGGGAGAGCGGATGTAGTGAATGCGGGGTCCGGGGAGAGCGGATATAGTGAATGCGGGGTCCGGGGAGAGCAGATATAGTGAATGCGGGGTCCGGGGGGGCGGATAAAGCACACCCCCCTATAGTGTGTACTTGTCTCAGTCCAGAGCACTGAGTGTCATTTCTGTCTGCTGCCTCCTTCCTCTGCTATCAGCATGAATCACTTCTGAGAAGTTTTCCTGACACTGAGATAAAGTGACGGGAGGGAGCTCCAGCACACAGCCTGTGATTGACAGCTTCAGCTCTGTTGCTGTGTGGAGGGTGGATGTGTCTTTTCCCTCCAATCAGATCTCGGAGCTCTCCTCACTGAGCTCTGCAGAGTGTAATTTCAGCTCCCTTTTTTCTGAATTCTAACGAGCTTAAGTCACATCGCTGCGATTTCTGAAGACTTTATTGTGACTTGTGAAGATTTTCAAAGATTTCTTGCAATTTGCAGTTCCTCGCAACAAAACTGCAGAAAAAGTCACGCAAGGACTACTTTAGAAATCGCACGTTAAGACCCTGACATTCGCATTCATTAGATGCGATTCTAGGTGTGATTTAAATTCCCAAATCGCACCAGTATGACCGGACACTTATAAATTCAGCACTTTGAATGGCTGTAGAGGATATTGCAGATAAACAGGTACAACTTATGTGGGAGGATTTGTTTAATCTCTGTGTATCACCTGAGGTCGGTCATGTTACTGGCGATATGGAGGGTTACAA
>NW_028321206.1:0-54772 GCF_062004578.1 Staurois parvus
TTTGAAATTTCAGAAAACTCCTAACTTGGCTCCTCCCCCCCGGTCTGCATTCTATACAATCCTTCCACCCCCCCCCCCCCCCGCAGGGTGACGCAGTGACTGGACGGTGTGGTCACATGACACCCCCCTTGGCGATAGATTTTCTCGTCTGTTTGGTGATTGTCCTGATTGGTCGATCGCACATTACAACGAATAAATGCTTCACCCGCGGCTGCGTTCCTCCAGGACGCCCCGTGACCGCGCTGTTTTCGGTGCATTTTTAGTGCATTTCGGTGCGCCTTCAGTGCAATTTTGGTGCGCCTTCAGTGCAATTTTGGTGCGTTTTCAGTGCGATTTTGGTGCGCCTTCAGCGCAATTTTGGTGCGTTTTCAGTGCGATTTTGGTGCGTTTTCAGTGCGATTTTGGTGCGATTTCGGTGTTCTGTTATTTTTTTAACTGACCAAATACGCACAACAATGCACCAAGCAGGATTTTTAGCACCACGAGGGAAACACGGCGGAATGTCCTGAAATTCAGGCGTGACGCAAAGTACCGCGGTCCCTTATGGCACGCTGCGACACGTCCCCCGCAATGCAGCAACGCACGCTCCCACAATGCACCGGTCCCTGAACCTCCTGGCCATCGGCGGGTGCAGATTCGCGGTGTGATGGTGGCCGGCATTTGGTGGCACCGAGGGGACAATGGTGGAATGTCACTACAGCTGTGCCCCGCCCTCCCTGTGATTGGACGTGGCGGGGGGGGGGGCAGGGGCTGAATGGCCCCCTTTGTTAGTCGCACAAACGCCTGTCGCTCCATCGCCACAACGCCTCCATCTACCATCTGATTAAAGGGAAACTCCGAGTCAATCCAAGAAAAAGACTCCTTGAGAGTTCCTGTCCTTTAGGCCCCACCCACACCGGAGCGTCGCGAAGCGCAAGAATGCCGGGGGGGGGGGGGGGGGGGGTCCAATATCCCTCTATGGAGACGGTTCACATCTCCACTCCGCGCCGCCTGAAGCCCAGAAAAGGTACTTTTGAGGCTCACTTTGGGCAGATTTGCACTTTTTTGGCGTGATTTTATTCCCACAGAGAATAGAAAAATACGATTGGCGCGGTTTTGTGCGTTTATACCAGTTTTTGTGCTTTTTTTGCTGAAATGAAAAAAATAAAGAAAAAAAAAAGTCATATTCATCCCCCCTAACAAAAAATATAGAAATAAATGATGATTATTATTATTATTATATTACTTTTTAGGATTTAGGGGGTCATTATTATTATTTATTTATTTGTGTATTTTACATTTATTCATGAATTATTGATATTGTATTTGTTGGGGTTTGCGGGGGAGGGGGAGGGGGGGACAGCTCCGCCTTCTCGGGTATTCATCCCTCCATTCATCTGCCGAGAGAAAAACCCAACGCCGGGCCTAACCCAACCCAATCCAACACCAGGCCTAACCCAACACCGGGCCTAACCCAACCCAATCCAACGCCAGACCTAACCCAATCCAATCCAACGCCAGACCTAACCCAACCCAACCCAATCCAACGCCAGACCTAACCCAACCCAACCCAATCCAACGCCAGACCTAACCCAACCCAACCCAATCCAACGCCAGACCTAACCCAACCCAACCCAATCCAACGCCAGACCTAACCCAACCCAACCCAACCCAACACCAGACCTAACCCAACCCAACCCAATCCAACACCAGACCTAACCCAACCCAACCCAACCCAACACCAGACCTAACCCAACCCAACCCAATCCAACGCCAGACCTAACCCAACCCAATCCAACGCCAGACCTAACCCAACCCAACCCAATCCAACGCCAGACCTAACCCAACCCAACCCAACCCAACACCAGACCTAATCCAACCCAACCCAATCCAACGCCAGACCTAACCCAACCCAATCCAACGCCAGACCTAACCCAACCCAACCAATCCAACGCCAGACCTAACCCAACACCGGGCCTAACCCAACCCAATCCAACGCCAGACCTAACCCAACACCGGGCCTAACCCAACCCAATCCAACACCAGACCTAACCCAACACCGGGCCTAACCCAACCCAATCCAACACCAGACCTAACCCAACACCGGGCCTAACCCAACCCAACCCAATCCAACGCCAGACCTAACCCAACCCAATCCAACGCCAGACCTAACCCAACGCCAGACCTAACCCAACCCAATCCAACACCGGGCCTAACCCAATCCAATCCAACGCCAGACCTAACCCAACACCAGACCTAACCCAACCCAACCCAATCCAACACCGGGCCTAACCCAACCCAATAATCCAATCCAACGCCAGACCTAACCCAACGCCAGACCTAACCCAATCCAATCCAATCCAACGCCAGACCTAACCCAACCCAACCCAATCCAACACCGGGCCCTAACCAAACCCAATCCAATCCAACGCCAGACCTAACCCAATCCAATCCAACAACCAGGCCTAACCCAACACCAGACCTAACCCAACCCAATCCAACGCCAGACCTAACCCAATCCAATCCAACGCCAGACCTAATCCAACACCAGACCTAACCCAACCCAATCCAACGCCAGACCTAACCCAACACCAGACCTAACCCAACACCAGACCTAACCCAACCCAATCCAACGCTGGCCTAACCCAACACCAGACCTAACCCAACCCAATCCAACGCCGGGCCTAACCCAACACCAGAACTAACCCAACCCAACCCAACGCCAGACCTAACCCAACCCAACCCAATCCAACGCCAGACCTAACCCAACCCAACCCAACCCAACACCAGACCTAACCCAACCCAACCCAATCCAACGCCAGACCTAACCCAACCCAATCCAACGCCAGACCTAACCCAACCCAACCCAATCCAACGCCAGACCTAACCCAACACCGGGCCTAACCCAACCCAATCCAACGCCAGACCTAACCCAACACCGGGCCTAACCCAACCCAAACCCAATCCAACGCCAGACCTAACCCAACCCAATCCAACGCCAGACCTAACCCAACGCCAGACCTAACCCAACCCAATCCAACACCGGGCCTAACCCAACCCAATCCAATCCAACGCCAGACCTAACCCAACACCAGACCTAACCCAACCCAACCCAATCCAACACCGGGCCTAACCCAACCCAATCCAATCCAACGCCAGACCTAACCCAACGCCAGACCTAACCCAATCCAATCCAATCCAACGCCAGACCTAACCCAACCCAACCCAATCCAACACCGGGCCTAACCAAACCCAATCCAATCCAACGCCAGACCTAACCCAATCCAATCCAACACCAGGCCTAACCCAACACCAGACCTAACCCAACCCAATCCAACGCCAGACCTAACCCAATCCAATCCAACGCCAGACCTAATCCAACACCAGACCTAACCCAACCCAATCCAACGCCAGACCTAACCCAACACCAGACCTAACCCAACACCAGACCTAACCCAACCCAATCCAACGCTGGGCCTAACCCAACACCAGACCTAACCCAACCCCAATCCAACGCCGGGCCTAACCCAACACCAGAACTAACCAACCCAACCCAATCCAACGCCAGACCTAACCCAATCCAATCCAACGCCAGACCTAACCCAACACCAGAACCTAACCCAACCCAATCCAACGCCAGACCTAACCCAACACCAGACCTAACCCAACCCAATCCAACGCAGACCTAACCCAACACCAGACCTAACCCAAACCCAATCCAACGCCAGACCTAACCCAACACCAGACCTAACCCAACCCAATCCAACGCCAGACCTAACCCAACCCAATCCAACGCCGGGCCTAACCCAACACCAGACCTAACCCAACCCAATCCAACGCCAGACCTAACCCAACCCAATCCAACGCCGGGCCTAACCCAACACCAGACCTAACCCAACCCAACCCAATCCAACGCCAGACCTAACCCAACCCAACCCAATCCAACGCCAGACCTAACCCAACACCAGACCTAACCCAACCCAATCCAACGCCAGACCTAACCCAACACCAGACCTAACCCAACCCAACCCAATCCAACGCCAGACCTAACCCAACCCAATCCAACGCCGGGCCTAACCCAACTCCAGACCTAACCAACTCAATCCAACGCCGGGCCTAACCCAACACCAGACCTAACCCAACCCAATCCAACGCCAGACCCTAACCCAACCCAATCCAACGCCGGGCCTAACCCAACACCAGACCTAACCCAACCCAATCCAACGCCAGACCTAACCCAACACCAGACCTAACCCAACCCAATCCAACGCCAGACCTAACCCAACCCAATCCAACGCCGGGCCTAACCCAACACCAGACCTAACCCAACCCAACCCAATCCAACGCCAGACCTAACCCAACCCATCCAACGCCGGGCCTAACCCAACACCAGACCTAATCCAACCCAACCCAATCCAACGCCAGACCTAACCCAACCCAATCCAACGCCGGGCCTAACCCAACACCAGACCTAACCCAACCCAATCCAACGCCAGACCTAACCCAATCCAACACCGGGCCTAACCCAACCCAATCCAACGCCATACCTAACCCAACACCAGACCTAACCCAGCGCCAGACCTAACCCAATCCAATCCAACACCAGACCTAACCCAACGCCAGACCTAACCCAACGCCAGACCTAACCCAACCCAATCCAACGCCAGACCTAACCCAACACCAGACCTAACCCAACGCCAGACCTAACCCAATCCAATCCAACGCCAGACCTAACCCAACCCAATCCAACGCCAGACCTAACCCAACGCCAGACCTAACCCAACCCAATCCAACGCCAGACCTAACCCAACGCCAGACCTAACCCAACCCAATCCAACACCAGGCCTAACCCAACATGAGACCTAACCCAACCCAATCCAACCCCAGACCTAACCCAACACCCCAGGCCTAACCCAACACCCCAGGCCTAACCCAACACCGGGCCTAACCCAACACCGGGCCTAACCCAACCCAACACCTAACCCAAACCTACACTAGGCCTAACCCCACACTAGACCTGACCCAACCCAACACTAGGCCTAACCCCAACCTTAACCCCAACAGTCACCCCTGTGCTAACCCACACTAGGTCTAACCTAACCCCCTTTAGCAGCCATTTCTCTGTCACTGGGTCTCTATGCTTCTCTATGCAATGCAGGCAGATCGTGGCTGGCAGGGGGCTGTACATAGCTTCCTGATAACATCCCAGCCCCCCGCCTCAGTACTCCTCTCAGAGCCCTCAGTCCTGATGCAAGCAGTGGGCGGGCTCTTGGGAGGAGCTGGTACACCTGTGCAAGACTGGATGGAGGGAGGAGATAAGGGGAACACACAGCGTACTTCCCCTTTTAAGTGATGGATTCCTGATGAGTACACAGCCAGGCATTGTTGTCATACTGAGCCTCATACATCCTCCATGCAGCTCATCCATGACTAATGTCCCATCCGCCTCTCCTCTCCCCTCCCCCATCATTGTACATAGGGGTGATCCCTCCACAGTCCTCGCCTCTCATCTGACACCCTCTGCTGGAGCAGACAGGGAATGACACCCCAGATTCAGCACCACGGCCAGAGACAAGTCCCTTAAAGGGGAGAGACAAGTCCCTTAAAGGGGACGTACCAATCATATCACAGATCCTGACCAGGCCCAATCACAGGAACAGGGTCACCGATCGATCACAGATACCCCCTCCATCCACCCATCAATCACAGATACCCCCCCATCAATCAGAGATACCCCCCATCCACCCATCGATCACAGATACCCCCCATCCACCCATCGATCACAGATACCCCCCATCCACCCATCGATCACAGATACCCCCCCCCATCCACCCATCGATCAGAGATACCCCCCATCCACCCATCGATCACAAATACCACCCCCCCATCCACCCATCGATCACAAATACCACCCCCCCATCCACCCATCGATCACAGATACCCCCCCCCATCCACCCATCGATCACAGATACCCCCCCATCCACCCATCGATCACAGATACCCCCCCATCCACCCATCGATCACAGATACCCCCCCCCCCATCCACCCATCGATCACATATACCCCCCATCGATCACAGATACCCCCCCATCCACCCATCGATCACAGATACCCCCCCCATCCACCCATCGATCACAGATACCCCCCATCGATCACAGATACCCCCCCCATCCACCTATCAATCACAGATACCCCCCCATTGATCACAGATACCCCCCATCCACCCAACAATCACAGATACCCCCCCCATCCACCCATCGATCACAGATACCCCCCCCATCCACCCATCGATCACAGATACCCCCCCCATCCACCCATCGATCACAGATACCCCCCCATCCCCCCATCGATCACAGATACCCCACCCATCGATCACAGATACCCCCCCCATCGATCACAGATACCCCCCATCCACCCATCGATCACAGATACCCCCCCCCATCCACCCATCGATCACAGATACCCCCCATCCACCCATCGATCACAGATACCCCCCCCATCCACCCATCGATCACAGATACCCCCCCCATCCACCCATCGATCACAGATACCCCCCCCATCCACCCATCGATCACAGATACCCCCCCCATCAATCACAGATACCCCCCCATCCACCCATCGATCACAAATACCCCCCAGCACAACTGGAAGACAGGGACGGAGCGTTGTCACCCTATAACAGGAAGTGCCTGAACATGGACCCTCATGGCAGGATCACCAGAGTGACAACACAGGAGCACAATTGGGAGACAGGGACAGAGCGTTGTCACCCTATGACAGGAAGTGCCTGGACATGGACCCTCATGGCAGGATCACCAGAGTGACAACACAGGAGCACAATTGGGAGACAGGGACGGAGCGTTGTCACCCTATAATAGGAAGTGCCTGGACATGGCCCCTCATGGCAGGATCACCAGAGTGACAACACAGGAGCACAACTGGAAGACAGGGACGGAGCGTTGTCACCCCATAACAGGAAGTGCCTGGACATGGATCCTCATGGCAGGATCACCAGAGTGACAACACAGGAGCACAATTGGGAGACAGGGACGGAGCGTTGTCACCCTATAATAGGAAGTGCCTGGACATGGCCCCTCATGGCAGGATCACCAGAGTGACAACACAGGAGCACAATTGGGAGACAGGGACGGAGCGTTGTCACCCTTGTGCTGTTCCCCTCATATTTGTTATTTAACTGTGCATTGTATCACCAATTCTTATTTCACCATGTTTGTTTCTATGTCTTGATCTGTTGCTGCCATCTGCTGGCCAGAATTTGCATGCTGCATGCCTCTGTTATAGCTAGTAAGTTTTTCCTCTGCTGGGCGTGGTTTTAGGCAAGCCTTGGTCCTGGTCACTTCCTGCAGCCATTTTATCTGCTATATAGCTGTGTGACAGGACATTCAATACCCTGGGCTTGTGAAGGCATCAGTTTTTGACCAGCAGTTAGCCTCAGGACAGCATCAATACCTCTACTACCTTACAGTATTGTATCACTGTTTGTCGCTGTATTTTGGACCAAATAAACCCACGCTGATTTCATTCTCATGTATACGTTTGGATCCATCTAACCTGAGCATCTGCCGGTCCGGTCTGCTCCACTGCCTGGATACGAAGGTAGGAAGTTACACAGCTATTGTCAGTTATACCTTCATTCGCCTTCATGTGGGGACAGAACAGTCAAAAACTGCCTTAAAGTCCATACCCCGCTACAGATTCCCTCAGAGTCCAGTACCACACTCAGGAATCTCCCTAGCAACAGGCCCACTTGCAGCAAATCTGCCCGGCTACAGTGCATGTTCCACAAGCCTATGCGGAAGCACTGCACATACGCAGTATCTATACTCTCGCCTGGAAGTCCTCCAAGCCATTCCTAAAGTCCTATATTAACTTTTGCTCGCATAATAGAAGTACTGTTTATGCACGTTCCTTACACTGCCGTGGCCGCCGCAAAACCCCGCAATTCATTCTAAATATCTTAGAAATTTTGTCAAGGTGCCCTATCGGAGCAGTACTGCGATTTTCAGCCCCCAATTCAAAAGTTCATTTTCTTAAAGAGACAGCGCACCTTAAGTCAAAATGGCCGAAAAGGACTTTGCACAGTTCCCCAGTGATGAAATAAAGCAAATGCAACCTGATACTGATCATCATGAAGGGCAGGGAACAGAATCCACACTTCCAGCAGAACAAGTCGTGCGACCAAGACGCTCTCTCAAACCGACGGTAAAGGTCACTGAAAATTATCACACCACGAAAGATGAGCTATGTGATAACCTGGAGGAGCAATGGGAACGAGTTTCCTCCCTCATGTCCGGACTTAAATCCTCCTCAGGTGATGCCACAAGCTTACAAGTTGCCATCGGGCGGCTGGACACAGCTCAAGAAAGATACAAGAGACTGTCCACAAGGTATATAACCTTTCTAAAAGACTCCAATATCGATGAAGCCCTATCAGAACTGAGCAAGGCAGAATCAATAGCCAGACAAAGAGACGTCATGGTGCTGGATGTTAAAGGTAAAGCGGAACTCCGTATCTCTCATTTGCAAGAAACTAGATCACACAGATCAAATTCATCTAAACATTCCTCTCGGTCATACAAATCATCGTGCTCAAGAAGCTCAGCCTTGAGCGACAGATTACTAGAGGCCCGCATAAACGCAGAGCAATCCAAAGCGAGACGCTCCTTCACAGAAAAGGAAGCTCTTGCAAGAGCAGAGGCAGAGGCCAAGAGGGCAGAAGCAGAGGCAGAGGCCAAGAGGGCAGAAGCAGAGGCAGAGGTCAAGAGGGCAGAAGCAGAGGCAGAGGCCAAGAGGGCAGAAGCAGAGGCAGAGGTCAAGAGGGCAGAAGCAGAGGCAGAGGCCAAGAGGGCACAGGCAGAAGCAGAGGCCAAGAGGGCAGAAGCAGAAGCAGAGGCTCGAATAAAGATTTTCGAATCAGAGATGCAGGAGGAAATTGCATTAGCTAAAGTAAGATTACTCGAGCAAGCATTGAGCCAAGGTCTTGATCCAGTCTGCTCGCTACCACAGGAGATAGATGATCCAGTTGATCGCACCAGTGACTATGTACTGAATCAGTTATCTGCGCCACCCCCAGTTTGTAGTACCGTCCAAGCCGACAACACTGAAACCTCCAAGTCAGCTCTACCTGCGGTACCAGTGCCACCCACAGCACCCGAGCAACCTAATAACCGTTACCCGGATGTGCCCTCTCAAAGACGGTTGTTACAGAAAGATCGCTATCAGGCGTTTTCTGGCCTACCTCCACAGCTCAAGCAGCAGTCATCACAATATACAGAGGCTAAACGAAAGCTTAACCCTGCAGCTACATCATTCTACCCGGAAGCATCTCACCCTTTCACGCCAGGCAGCCCATACGCCCCAGGGGCATCACAAGTCGTCATGGCAACAAGCAGTGAGAAATCAGATATGTCTGAGTTTGCCAGGTTTATGGTGAGCAGAGAGCTAATCAACACCAGTCTCTCAAAATTTGATGACCGTGCAGAGAGCTACAGAGCTTGGAAGGCAACCTTCAAGGCCGCCATCGCTAACCTCAACCTAACCGCAGAGCAGGAGTTTGACCTCTTGATCAAATGGCTGGGCCCAGGCTCCACAAATCGCGTCAAGAGCCTCAGAACTGTCTACATGGGACAAGCAGAAGCAGGTCTCGCTGCCGCCTGGCAGAGACTTGAACGTACCTTCGGCAGTGCAGAAGCAATAGAGAAGGCCCTATTCAAGAGACTGCAGAACGTTCCAAGGATCAATCTCAAGGATGTCCAGAAGCTTCAAGATTTAAGTGATCTGCTCATGGAACTGGAGCTTGCCAAGGGTGACCCTCGTCTGTCCGGGCTGTGCTACCTGGATACAGCTCATGGAGTGAACCCAATTGTCGTGAAGCTACCATACAGTCTGCAAGAAAAGTGGGCGGCATCAGTCTCAAGGTACAAAAGAGAGCATGACATCACCTTTCCCCCATTTATTCACTTCTGTAGGTTTATCGATGAACAGTCCCAGATGAGGAATGATCCCAGCCTCGACTTCCTGGAGCTTAACACTACAGCTTCAGCAACATCATCATCAAGGTATGAAAGCATCACGCATAAACACAGAGACTTCAAGAGCAGCGTGAGTGTTAGAAAGACTAACCTACCATCTCCTGCAGTACCCACGGGTAAACAGTACACTACCTCATCAGGAGATAAGACTTTCAATCGTGAATGTCCCATTCATAAAAAACCACACTCTCTGAACAAATGTAGAGGGTTTAGATCCAAAACCATACAGGAGCGCAAGAAAATCCTCACCGAGCTTGGGGTATGTTTCAGATGCTGCGCTTCATTGGAGCACATGGCTAAGGACTGTAAATCTGTCATCAAGTGTGAGGAGTGTCATAGCGAAAGACATCCCTCAGCTATGCACCCAATCCCACTCTCCAGAGATTCACCCACTGCCATCACCACCAGTCCTGCTCCAAGTCATGGCGGGGAGCCCCAAAATTACGCTAATGCAGCGACTGCTGTTTCCTGCTCATGCTTGGATGTATGTGGGGAGGGCCAGTGCGAGAAATGTTGTGCCCGAATATGCCTGATCAAGGTCTACCCAGAGGGACTACCAGAAAAGGCAGTAAAAATGTATGCCATCATTGATGACCAAAGTAACCAGTCCCTAGCAGGTCCTAAATTCTTTGAAGCCTTTGGAATAAAGGGACCATCCGAACCCTATACCTTAAACACCTGCTCGGGCCGCATAGAGACTAGCGGCAGAAGAGCACAAGGATTCATCGCTTCTCCTGTCAGTGGGGATACGGAAATACCCTTACCGACGCTGATCGAATGTGATCAAATACCCAACCATAGAGATGAGATTCCTACCCCAGAAGCTGCATTTCACCAACCTCACCTAAGGCACCTAGCCAACGTTATCCCACCTATGGACATCAACGCCGAGATTCTACTCCTGCTCGGCAGAGACAATCTAAGGGTACACAAGGTGCGTCAACAGTGTAATGGTCCTGACTACGCGCCATACGCCCAGAGACTGGACTTGGGATGGGTAATCATAGGAAATGTGTGCTTAGATCAACCAAAAATCAACTCCTTCAAAACGTACGTGCGTGCAGATGGACGCACAACTTGCATTAAGCCATGTCCTCATCACTATGAGGTGAAAGAGAAGTCTCCAGGCCTCGTACAACTACCTGACGTCATTACTCCCCTCTTTGCCGACAACTTGGGGAGATCAGTGTTTCAAACAACCAAGGACGACGATAAAGTAGCCTTGTCAGTAGAGGACAGAGAATTTGTCAAGATAATGGACAGTGAGTTCTTTAAAGACGAAACCAATCACTGGGTTTCTCCATTACCCTTCCGAGCTAACAGGGTAAGACTCCCGAAAAACCGGGAACAAGCTCTGTCTAGATTTAACTCTCTTCAGCGTACCATGAATAGCAAGCCTGAAATGAGAGAACACATCGTCGCCTTTATGGATAAAATATTCCGTAACAACCATGCAGAACCAGCTCCATCCTTTAGGAAGAACGACAAGTGCTGCTACTTGCCTTCATTCGGAGTATATCATGCCACTAGACCTATGTCTGTAGGTTCCTTTACTAACTCTACTTGGCTTACAGGTCCGGAGTTTCTGCTAAAACAGGCAGACGAATGTGTACAGGAAGTTTTCAGCATCCAGGATCCGGATAATGATCCAGAAATCCGCGCTGAAGTCAGTGTATTGGTCACTGGAACAAAGCAAATCTCCAGCCTCGGTAGCCAGCGCTTTGAATGTTTCTCCAGTTGGATGAGACTCGTCAGGACTATCGCAAGGTTAGTGCACATTGCGAAATGTTATCACAATACTCACAAAGATAAGGATTGTCACGGTTGGCACGTCTGCCATAAACCCTTCTCTGCGGAGAACATCTCTCATAGTGAGTCCCTCATAATACGTCACGTCCAACAAGAGGAATTCAATGTAGAATGGAAGTGCTTGTACAACAAACAGCAGATTCCAATAAAAAGCCCTCTTGCCAACTTAAATCCAGTTATTGACAGTTTTGGCCTGCTCAAAGTTGGTGGTCGTTTGAATCAAGCCCACTTAAGAGTTGCAGAACAAAATCCTCTCATCATTCCCAGCAAACACCATATCACCGTCTTGCTGATCCGACACTACCACAAACCAAACCTAAAAGAAGGTGACCTCGTGTTGATGAAGGAGCAACAAATCGTACAGACTGACTGGCCTATGGGACTAATTACAAAGGTTCTTCCTAGCAAGGATGGCAAGGTCCGTAAAGTGGAGTTGAAGATCTTCAGAAAGGGTGAGCTTAAAATATTCGCAAGGCCAATTAACGAACTCATTTTGATACTACCCATCGAGAACATTCCTGCTGGGTGAACTCTCCTGAACTTGAACTTTGTGGTTCTTCTCTATTCCAACTCGGAATCTACTATATTGTTATGTTTATTGCATTCTAACATGTTCTTTGTTACAGGTTGTTTTATATTTTATGGACATTCGTCATAGTGAAATCCCTTATGGAATTTCAGACGGGGAGTGTGCTGTTCCCCTCATATTTGTTATTTAACTGTGCATTGTATCACCAATTCTTATTTCACCATGTTTGTTTCTATGTCTTGATCTGTTGCTGCCATCTGCTGGCCAGAATTTGCATGCTGCATGCCTCTGTTATAGCTAGTAAGTTTTTCCTCTGCTGGGCGTGGTTTTAGGCAAGCCTTGGTCCTGGTCACTTCCTGCAGCCATTTTATCTGCTATATAGCTGTGTGACAGGACATTCAATACCCTGGGCTTGTGAAGGCATCAGTTTTTGACCAGCAGTTAGCCTCAGGACAGCATCAATACCTCTACTACCTTACAGTATTGTATCACTGTTTGTCGCTGTATTTTGGACCAAATAAACCCACGCTGATTTCATTCTCATGTATACGTTTGGATCCATCTAACCTGAGCATCTGCCGGTCCGGTCTGCTCCACTGCCTGGATACGAAGGTAGGAAGTTACACAGCTATTGTCAGTTATACCTTCATTCGCCTTCATGTGGGGACAGAACAACCCTATAACAGGAAGTGCCTGGACATGGACCCTCATGGCAGGATCACCAGAGTGACAACACAGGAGCACAACTGGAAGACAGGGACGGAGCGTTGTCACCCCATAACAGGAAGTGCCTGGACATGGATCCTCATGGCAGGATCACCAGAGTGACAACACAGGAGCACAATTGGGAGACAGGGACAGAGCGTTGTCACCCTATAACAGGAAGTGTCTGAACATGGACCCTCATGGCAGGATCACCAGAGTGACAACACAGGAGCACAATTGGGAGACAGGGACGGAGCGTTGTCACCCCATAACAGGAAGTGCCTGGACATGGATCCTCATGGCAGGATCACCAGAGTGACAACACAGGAGCACAATTGGGAGACAGGGACAGAGCGTTGTCACCCTATAACAGGAAGTGTCTGAACATGGACCCTCATGGCAGGATCACCAGAGTGACAACACAGGAGCACAATTGGGAGACAGGGACGGAGCGTTGTCACCCCATAACAGGAAGTGCCTGGACATGGATCCTCATGGCAGGATCACCAGAGTGACAACACAGGAGCACAATTGGGAGACAGGGACGGAGCGTTGTCACCCTATAATAGGAAGTGCCTGAACATGGACCCTCATGGCAGGATCACCAGAGTGACAACACAGGAGCACAATTGGGAGACAGGGACAGAGCGTTGTCACCCCATAACAGGAAGTGCCTGAACATGGACCCTCATGGCAGGATCACCAGAGTGACAACACAGGAGCACAATTGGGAGACAGGGACAGAGCGTTGTCACCCCATAACAGGAAGTGCCTGGACATGGCCCCTCATGGCAGGATCGTCAGGGTAATTTTAATAAAAGCTGAAGATGTACAAAGACTGAGAATAACGTGTTACAGATCTGTGGTTCCTCCTGTCGTCTGTGCCGGCCGCTCTCTCCTGGACGGGCCGCAGCTGTACAACCAGCTCATGTTGTGTCATTTCTGCTCGGCTGGCACTTTGCATCGGATCGGATCCCCTGGGTGTCAGGCTGTGCCGCCTGGAGATCCGCAATCACAGTGGAGGCAGAACATGGCCAGCCAGCAATAATTCCGCTTCATGGACAGAAGTGTCACCACTTGTCATGGAGGACATATATAGAGGGGGGACACGTGGGGGACGGGGGGGACGGGTACGGGGGGGACACGTGAGGGACGGGTACAGAGGAGGGACACGTGGGGGACAGGTACAGAGGAGGGACACATGGGGGACAGGTACAGGGGGGGACACGTGAGGGACAGGTACAGGGGGGGACACGTGAGGGACAGGTACAGGGGGGGACACGTGAGGGACAGGTACAGGGGGGGACACGGGGGGACAGGTACAGAGGAGGGACACGGGGGGACAGGTACAGAGGAGGGACACGTGGGGGACAGGTACAGGGGGGGACACGGGGGGACAGGTACAGAGGAGGGACACGTGGGGGACAGGTACAGAGGACAGACACGTGAGGGACAGGTACAGGGGGGGACACGGGGGAACAGGTACAGGGGGGGACACAGGGGGACAGGTGCAGGGGACGGACACGTGGGGGACAGGTACAGGGGGGGACACGGGGGGACAGGTACAGAGGAGGGACACGGGGGGGACAGGTACAGAGGAGGGACACGTGGGGGACAGGTACAGGGGGGGACACGGGGGGGGACAGGTGCAGAGGAGGGACACGTGGGGGACAGGTACAGGGGGGGACACAGGGGGACAGGTACAGAGGAGGGACACGGGGGGGACAGGTACAGAGGAGGGACACGTGAGGGACAGGTACAGGGGGGGACACGGGGGACAGGTGCAGGGGACGGACACGTGGGGGACAGGTACAGGGGGGGACACGGGGGGACAGGTACAGGGGGGACATGTGAGGGACAGGTACAGGGGGGGACACGGGGGGACAGGTACAGAGGACGGACATGTGAGGGACAGGTACAGGGGGGGACACGGGGGGACAGGTACAGAGGACGGACATGTGGGGGACAGGTACAGGGGGGGACACGGGGGGACAGGTACAGGGGGGGACATGGGGGGACAGGTGCAGGGGACGGACACGTGGGGGACAGGTACAGGGGGGACATGTGAGGGACAGGTACAGGGGGGGACACGGGGGGACAGGTACAGAGGACGGACATGTGGGGGACAGGTACAGGGGGGGACACGGGGGGACAGGTACAGAGGACGGACATGTGGGGGACAGGTGCAGGGGGGGACACGGGGGGACAGGTACAGAGGACGGACATGTGGGGGATAGGTACAGGGGGGGACACGGGGGGACAGGTACAGAGGACGGACATGTGAGGGACAGGTACAGGGGGGGACACGGGGGGACAGGTACAGAGGAGGGACACGTGGGGGACAGGTACAGAGGACAGACACGTGAGGGACAGGTACAGGGGGGGACACGGGGGGACAGGTACAGGGGGGGACACGGGGACAGGTGCAGGGGACGGACACGTGGGGGACACGGGGGGACAGGTGCAGGGGGGGACACAGGGGGACAGGTGCAGGGGATGGACATGTGGGGGACAGGTACAGGGGGGGACACGGGGGGACAGGTACAGGGGGGACATGTGAGGGACAGGTACAGGGGGGGACACGGGGGGACAGGTACAGAGGACGGACATGTGAGGGACAGGTACAGGGGGGGACACGGGGGGACAGGTACAGAGGACGGACATGTGGGGGACAGGTACAGGGGGGGACACGGGGGGACAGGTACAGGGGGGGACAGGTATGGGGGGGACACGTGAGGGACAGGTACAGAGGATGGACACGTAAGGGACAGGTACAGGGGGGGACATGGGGGGACGGGTGCAGAGGACGGACGCGTGGGGGACGGGTGCAGGGGGGACACGGGGGGGACGGGTGCAGGGGGGGACACGGGGGGGACGGGCACGAAGTACGGACGCGTGGGGGACGGGTGCAGGGGGGGACGGGTGCAGGGGGGACACGGGGGGGACGGGCACGAAGTACGGACGCGTGGGGGACGGGCACGGAGGACAGACGCGTGGGGGACGGGCACGGAGGACGGACATGTGGGGGACAGGTACAGAGGACGGACATGTGGGGGACAGGTACAGGGGGGGACAGGTACAGGGGGGGACAGGTATGGGGGGGACACGTGAGGGACAGGTACAGAGGATGGACACGTAAGGGACAGGTACAGGGGGGACATGGGGGGACGGGTGCAGAGCACGGACGCGTGGGGGACGGGTGCAGGGGGGACACGGGGGGGACGGGCACGAAGCACGGACGCGTGGGGGACGGGCGCGGAGGACGGACGCGTGGGGGGACGGGTACAGGGGGGGGACATGGGGGGGACGCGCGGGGGGACGGATGCGCGGGGGGACGGACGCGCGGGGGACGGACATGCAAGCTGCCTCCCATCTTCTTCCCATGATTCTCAGCAGAGTCAGTCAGAGTCAGGAGGGGGTTATGTAATCTGCAGGATCCTATCAGCCTAACATGTTTCAGGCACTGGGAGCTGGAGGAAGTGTGGGGGAGGGAGCCTTGCCATAGATCCCGGAGGAGGTGGGTCACTCAGGACACTGAGAAGCTGCCGCAATGTGGGAATCACCAGAACGGCTGAACAGAACACATTTGTTTGGGATTCCCATTCACATAGGTAGGTAGTGCCCCGGCGGGGGGGGCCCCCTGTGGTCGGCAGAGGTGGTGACAGATGGCTCCCCCCGGTGGTCATGGCACGGTGACACAGCGGCGTGCTGCCGACCATCGCACAATCCCAACACAATTGGTTCCATTAATTGTAGCCGAGGGGCCGCTCATCAGCCACTGACCTAATTAGGAAATATTCCGACTACAGCTGAGGGCCGGGCGCTGTGCGTCTTCCCCGGGACCCCCACTCTGAAAGATGAACTGTCTGTGCTGCCAACCACTCACATCGCCAGGGAAGAGCAGCAACACAGACAGTTCCTATTTCAGATGAAATATAAATCTATATACATATACACTGTATCCACCTGATCCCAGACCGCAACACTGTATCCACCTGATCCCAGACCGCAACACTGTATCCACCTGATCCCAGACCGCAACACTGTATCCACCTGATCCCAGACCGCAACACTGTATCCACCTGATCCCAGAGCGCAACACTGTATCCACCTGATCCCAGACCGCAACACTGTATCCACCTGATCTCAGATATCATCACTGTATCCACCTGATCCCAGACCGCAACACTGTATCCACCTGATCCCAGATCGCAACATTGTATTCACCCGATCCCAGACAACATTATATCCACCTGATCCAAGACCACAACATTGTATCCACCTGATCTCAGACCACAACATTGTATCCACCTGATCCCAGACCGCAACACTGTATCCACCTGATCCCAGACCGCAACACTGTATCCACCTGATCCCAGAGCGCAACACTGTATCCACCTGATCCCAGAGCGCAACACTGTATCCACCTGATCCCAGAGCGCAACACTGTATCCACCTGATCCCAGAGCGCAACACTGTATCCACCTGATCCCAGACCGCAACACTGTATCCACCTGATCCCAGACCGCAACACTGTATCCACCTGATCCCAGACCGCAACACTGTATCCACCTGATCCCAGAGCGCAACACTGTATCCACCTGATCCCAGAGCGCAACACTGTATCCACCTGATCCCAGAGCGCAACACTGTATCCACCTGATCCCAGAGCGCAACACTGTATCCACCTGATCCCAGACCGCAACACTGTATCCACCTGATCCCAGAGCGCAACACTGTATCCACCTGATCCCAGACCGCAACACTGTATCCACCTGATCCCAGACCGCAACACTGTATCCACCTGATCCCAGAGCGCAACACTGTATCCACCTGATCCCAGACCGCAACACTGTATCCACCTGATCCCAGACCGCAACACTGTATCCACCTGATCCCAGAGCGCAACACTGTATCCACCTGATCCCAGACCGCAACACTGTATCCACCTGATCCCAGACCGCAACACTGTATCCACCTGATCCCAGACCGCAACACTGTATCCACCTGATCCCAGATCGCAACACTGTATCCACCTGATCCCAGATCGCAACACTGTATCCACCTGATCCCAGAGCGCAACACTGTATCCACCTGATCCCAGACCGCAACACTGTATCCACCTGATCCCAGAGCGCAACACTGTATCCACCTGATCCCAGACCGCAACACTGTATCCACCTGATCCCAGACCGCAACACTGTATCCACCTGATCCCAGACCGCAACACTGTATCCACCTGATCCCAGATCGCAACACTGTATCCACCTGATCCCAGACCGCAACACTGTATCCACCTGATCCCAGACCGCATCACTGTATCCACCTGATCTCAGACATCATCACTGTATCCACCTGATCCCAGAGCGCAACACTGTATCCACCTGATCCCAGACCGCAACACTGTATCCACCTGATCCCAGAGCGCAACACTGTATCCACCTGATCCCAGAGCGCAACACTGTATCCACCTGATCCCAGAGCGCAACACTGTATCCACCTGATCCCAGAGCGCAACACTGTATCCACCTGATCCCAGACCGCAACACTGTATCCACCTGATCCCAGACCGCAACACTGTATCCACCTGATCCCAGATCGCAACACTGTATCCACCTGATCTCAGACCACAACATTGTATTCACCCGATCCCAGACAACATTATATCCACCTGATCCAAGACCACAACATTGTATCCACCTGATCTCAGACCACAACATTGTATCCACCTGATCTCAGACCACAACATTGTATCCACCTGATCCAAGACCACAACATTGTATCCACCCGATCTCAGACAACAACACTGTATCCACCCGATCTCAGACAACAACACTGTATCCACCCGATCCCAGACCGCAACACTGTATCCACCCGATCCCAGACCGCAACACTGTATCCACCCGATCCCAGACCGCAACACTGTATCCACCCGATCCCAGACCGCAACACTGTATCCACCCGATCCCAGATCGCAACATTGTATCCACCTGATCCCAGACATACACAGTCCAGCTCTTTTAGCCAATCACAGGCTGTAGATCCCCAGCTCAGTCTAGTGATCTCCAATGGCGGTGTCGGGGAGACAGTCCTCTCCTTTAGATGCAGATTTGGTGGGAGATCCTCTCTGTACCTGCCGAGGCGGATCACATGGACTGGGATGAATCTGTACAGCAGGACGGCCGGGTGACACAATAATCAGATCACAAGCAAACCTCCACCTGGAGGAAGCCGTAAGGGACAAGGGCTGAAGAGCTTGCAATCTATTAGGTATAGAGTGCAGTCATATCCAGTGACCTCGTCACCTGCCGGTCCTCATCACCTGCCCATCCTCGTCTCCTGCCCGTCCTCGTCTCCTGCCCGTCCTCGTCTCCTGCCCGTCCTCGTCTCCTGCCCTTCCTCGTCTCCTGCCCGTCCTCGTCTCCTGCCCGTCCTCGTCACCTGCCCGTCCTCGTCTCCTGCCCGTCCTCGTCACCTGCCCGTCCTCGTCTCCTGCCCGTCCTCGTCTCCTGCCCGACCTCGTCTCCTGCCCGACCTCGTCTCCTGCCCGTCCTCGTCACCTGCCCGTCCTCGTCTCCTGCCCTTCCTCGTCACCTGCCCTTCCTCGTCTCCTGCCCTTCCTCGTCACCTGCCCGTCCTCGTCTCCTGCCCGACCTCGTCTCCTGCCCGTCCTCGTCACCTGCCCGTCCTCGTCACCTGCCCGTCCTCGTCTCCTGCCCGTCCTCGTCACCTGCCCGTCGTCTCCTGCCCGTCCTCGTCAACTGCCCGTCCTCGTCACCTGCCCGTCGTCTCCTGCCCGTCCTCGTCACCTGCCCGTCCTAGTCTCCTGCCCGTCCTCGTCACCTGCCCGTCCTCGTCTCCTGCCCGTCCTCGTCTCCTGCCCGTCCTCGTCACCTGCCCGTCCTCGTCTCCTGCCCGTCCTCGTCACCTGCCCGTCGTCTCCTGCCCGTCCTCGTCACCTGCCCGTCCTCGTCACCTGCCCGTCCTCGTCTCCTGCCCGTCCTCGTCTCCTGCCCGTCCTCGTCTCCTGCCCGTCCTCGTCACCTGCCCGTCCTCGTCACCTGCCCGTCCTCGTCTCCTGCCAGTCCTCGTCTCCTGCCCGTCCTCGTCACCTGCCCGTCCTAGTCTCTTGCCCGTCCTCGTCACCTGCCCGTCCTCGTCTCCTGCCCGTCCTCGTCTCCTGCCCGTCCTCGTCACCTGCCCGTCCTCGTCTCCTGCCCGTCCTCGTCTCCTGCCCGTCCTCGTCTCCTGCCCGTCCTAGTCTCCTGCCCGTCCTCGTCACCTGCCCGTCCTCGTCTCCTGCCCGTCCTCGTCTCCTGCCCGTCCTCGTCACCTGCCCGTCCTCGTCTCCTGCCCGTCCTCGTCTCCTGCCCGTCCTCGTCTCCTGCCCGTCCTAGTCTCCTGCCCGTCCTCGTCACCTGCCCGTCCTCGTCTCCTGCCCGTCCTCGTCTCCTGCCCGTCCTCGTCACCTGCCCGTCCTCGTCTCCTGCCCGTCCTCGTCACCTGCCCGTCGTCTCCTGCCCGTCCTCGTCACCTGCCCGTCCTAGTCTCCTGCCCGTCCTCGTCACCTGCCCGTCCTAGTCTCTTGCCCGTCCTCGTCACCTGCCCGTCGTCTCCTGCCCGTCCTCGTCTCCTGCCTGTCCTCGCCTCCTGCCCGTCCTTGTCTCCTGCCCGTCCTCGTCTCCTGCCCGTCCTCGTCTCCTGCCCGTCCTCGTCACCTGCCCGTCCTCGTCACCTGCCCGTTGTCTCCTGCCCGTTCTCGTCACCTGCCCGTCGTCTCCTGCCCGTCCTCGTCACCTGCCCGTCCTTGTCTCCTGCCCGTCCTTCCTTCTGGGTGAGATGACATTTCGGCACATTCATGGTGATGGGATCTCTCGGGTTTTCCATCCAGAGACTTCCCAACGAGCTGGACAATTTCTGCTGCATTAGCAGTAGCGATGTTGGGATTCTAGACGGCAGTTGGTCCGCCAGAAGGGAGAGTGCGGCGGGTCCGACAACGCGACACCATGCCAGATGTACCGCAGGCGCCCGCGCTCTCTCTCTGAATATATATATATACACACGGTATATACAGCATCCCTACATGTGCCGCTGAGACTCTAATCCCCCCAATGTAGGAAACGTGCGCACTCACCCGTCTGGGGGGTCTCGGTGCTGCGGTGGTCTCACGTATGGCGGAGGGATGCTCGGCGCGGTCTATCCCATGTCTAACCGCTACTGAAAATGCTGCATCCACAGCACAGCCTGCTGGGAGCGCGGAGGGAGTGCGGGGATTGCTGGGAGAAAGACGAGAGTGTGGAGATCACGGGGGGGGGGGGGGGGACAGTCATAGTACATGTGAACCCGATCCCTACACTCTCTGTAACATGGACTGTCATACATGTGAACCTGATCCCTACACTCTCTGTAACATGGACTGTCATACATGTGAACCCGATCCCTACACTCTCTGTAACATGGACTGTCATACATGTGAACCCAATCCCTACACTCTCTGTAACATGGACTGTCATACATGTGAACCTGATCCCTACACTCTCTGTAACATGGACTGTCATACATGTGAACCCGATCCCTACACTCTCTGTAACATGGACTGTCATACATGTGAACTCAATCCCTACACTCTCTGTAACATGGACTGTCATACATGTGAACCTGATCCCTACACTCTCTGTAACATGGACTGTCATACATGTGAACCCAATCCCTACACTCTCTGTAACATGGACTGTCATACATGTGAACATGATCCCTACACTCTCTGTAACATGGACTGTCATACATGTGAACCCAATCCCTACACTCTCTGTAACATGGACTGTCATACATGTGAACCTGATCCCTACACTCTCTGTAACATGGACTGTCATACATGTGAACCCGATCCCTACACTCTCTGTAACATGGACTGTCATACATGTGAACTCAATCCCTACACTCTCTGTAACATGGACTGTCATACATGTGAACCTGATCCCTACACTCTCTGTAACATGGACTGTCATACATGTGAACCTGATCCCTACACTCTTTGTAACCATAGATTGTCATACATGTGAACCCGATCCCTACACTCTCTGTAACATGGACTGTCATACATGTGAACCCGATCACTACACTCTCTGTAACATGGACTGTCATACATGTGAACCTGATCCCTACACTCTCTGTAACATGGACTGTCATACATGTGAACCTGATCCCTACACTCTTTGTAACCATAGATTGTCATACATGTGAACCCAATCCCTACACTCTCTGTAACATGGACTGTCATACATGTGAACCCGATTCCTACACTCTCTGTAACATGGACTGTCATACATGTGAACCCGATCCCTACACTCTCTGTAACATGGACTGTCATACATGTGAACCCGATCCCTACACTCTCTGTAACATGGACTGTCATACATGTGAACTCGATCCCTACACTCTCTGTAACATGGACTGTCATACATGTGAACTCGATCCCTACACTCTCTGTAACACGGACTGTCATACATGTGAACCCGATCCCTACACTCTCTGTAACACGGACTGTCATACATGTGAACTCGATCCCTACACTCTCTGTAACACGGACTGTCATACATGTGAACCCGATCCCTACACTCTCTGTAACACGGACTGTCATACATGTGAACCCGATCCCTACACTCTCTGTAACACGGACTGTCATACATGTGAACTCGATCCCTACACTCTCTGTAACACGGACTGTCATACATGTGAACTCGATCCCTACACTCTCTGTAACACGGACTGTCATACATGTGAACCTGATCCCTACACTCTCTGTAACACGGACTGTCATACATGTGAACCTGATCCCTACACTCTCTGTAACATGGACTGTCATACATGTGAACTCGATCCCTACACTCTCTGTAACACGGACTGTCATACATGTGAACTCGATCCCTACACTCTCTGTAACACGGACTGTCATACATGTGAACCTGATCCCTACACTCTCTGTAACACGGACTGTCATACATGTGAACCTGATCCCTACACTCTCTGTAACATTGTTAGGTCGGTGAACGTTGATTGATACTTTCAATAAATGAGTGAACTGATGGGGGGAAGGGAGCTGATTACTGGGGGCCCATTCACACTTGTACAACCTGCACTGAAACAGACCGATCACCGAGCTTTGCCACAGCGCAGAGCGCCCCCAGAGTACAGAGCTCCCCCAGAGTGCAGAGCGCCCCCAGAGTACAGAACGCCCCCAGAGTACAGAGTGCTCCCAGAGTACAGAACGCCCCCAGAGTGCAGAGCGCCCCCAGAGTACAGAACGCCCCCAGAGTGCAGAGCGCCCCCAGAGTACAGAACGCCCCCAGAGTACAGAATGCCCCCAGAGTACAGAACGCCCCCAGAGTACAGAACGCCCCCAGAGTACAGAATGCCCCCAGAGTACAGAGCGCCCCCAGAGTACAGAACGCCCCCAGAGTACAGAGCGCCCCCAGTGTACAGTGCAGAACGCCCCCAGAGTGCAGAGCGCCCCCAGAGTGCAGAGCGCCCCCAGAGTACAGAACGCCCCCAGAGTACAGAGCGCCCCCAGAGTGCAGAGCGCCCCCAGAGTACAGAGCGCCCCCAGAGTACAGAACACCCCCGGAGTGCAGAACGCCCCCAGAGTACAGAACGCCCCCAGTGTACAGTGCAGAACGCCCCCAGAGTACAGAACGCCCCCAGAGTGCAGAACGCCCCCAGAGTACAGAACGCCCCCAGAGTACAGAGCGCCCCCAGAGTACAGAACGCCCCCAGTGTACAGAGCGCCCCCAGAGTACAGAACGCCCCCAGAGTACAGAGCGCCCCCAGAGTACAGAACGCCCCCAGAGTACAGAACGCCCCCAGAGTACAGAGCGCCCCCAGAGTACAGAACGCCCCCAGTGTACAGTGCAGAACGCCCCCAGAGTACAGAACGCCCCCAGAGTGCAGAACACCCCCAGAGTACAGAGCGCCCCCAGAGTACAGAACACCCCCGGAGTGCAGAACGTCCCCCAGAGTGCAGAACGCCCCCAGAGTACAGAACGCCCCCAGAGTACAGAACGCCCCCAGTGTACAGTGCAGAACGCCCCCAGAGTGCAGAACGCCCCCAGAGTGCAGTGCAGAACGCCCCCAGAGTACAGAACGCCCCCAGAGTGCAGAACACCCCCAGAGTACAGAACGCCCCCAGAGTACAGAGCGCCCCCAGAGTACAGAACGCCCCCAGAGTACAGTGCAGAACGCCCCCAGAGTACAGAACGCCCCCAGAGTACAGAACGCCCCCAGAGTACAGAATGCCCCCAGAGTACAGAACGCCCCCAGTGTACAGTGCAGAACGCCCCCAGAGTACAGAACGCCCCCAGAGTGCAGAACGCCCCCAGAGTACAGAGCGCCCCCAGAGTACAGAGCGCCCCCAGAGTACAGAACGCCCCCAGAGTACAGAGCGCCCCCAGAGTACAGAACGCCCCCAGAGTACAGAACGCCCCCAGAGTGCAGAACACCCCCAGAGTACAGAGCGCCCCCAGAGTACAGAACACCCCCGGAGTGCAGAACGTCCCCCAGAGTGCAGAACGCCCCCAGAGTACAGAACGCCCCCAGAGTACAGAACGCCCCCAGTGTACAGTGCAGAACGCCCCCAGAGTGCAGAACGCCCCCAGAGTGCAGTGCAGAACGCCCCCAGAGTACAGAATGCCCCCAGAGTGCAGAACGCCCCCAGAGTACAGAACGCCCCCAGAGTACAGAGCGCCCCCAGAGTACAGAACGCCCCCAGTGTACAGTGCAGAACGCCCCCAGAGTACAGAACGCCCCCAGAGTGCAGAACACCCCCAGAGTACAGAGCGCCCCCAGAGTACAGAACACCCCCGGAGTGCAGAACGTCCCCCAGAGTGCAGAACGCCCCCAGAGTACAGAATGCCCCCAGAGTACAGAACGCCCCCAGAGTACAGTGCAGAACGCCCCCAGAGTACAGAACGCCCCCAGAGTACAGAATGCCCCCAGAGTACAGAACGCCCCCAGAGTACAGAACGCCCCCAGAGTGCAGAACGCCCCCAGAGTGCAGAACGCCCCCAGAGTGCAGAGCGCCCTCAGAGTGCAGTGCAGAGCGCCCCCAGAGTACAGAACGCCCCCAGAGTACAGAGCGCCCCCAGAGTACAGAGCGCCCCTACAGATATACCGTGCGTTGTGGTGCATTGTGGGTCCTGCATGTTCTTCTGTCTTCATGAATGGGCTACCTTGGGGTGAAGCAGGTAACACGCGACGTAACACGCATGAAGGTAAGTACATTGAAGCACCGCAGCAGATGGCTTTAGTGTGAATGGGCCCTGAAGGAGCGCCATCGCGTGTGAGCAGATGCAATGACAGCCTCTCTTGCGGAGGGAGAAGTGACATTTCCATACAGAACCCCCTCGGCTCTTCTGGGGGCCACTCAGGACCTTCTTTCTGTTGGAGGGATGATGGGAGAGACAGATGAAGGATGCTCAGTTTGTGTCTGGATGGAGCCGGAGGGGGGGAGGGGATGAGTCTCCGGAGATGCCAGCCTGCAGGCCAATGGAGATGCCAGCCTGCACAGCGGGGGCCAAGTGCTGCCAGTCGGTCGGGGTTGTCAGATTATAGAAGACAAGTCACAGCAGAGAGATGGAGATGTTCCGTCACATGGAGCGTAGGCAGAGCGCTGACACGCCACCCTTTCCTGACTGCCATTTTTAAGCCTCAGCTGAAATGAACTGTCACTTTTCTGAGAATAAAGATCCTTCCCCTGGTGTGCTTCGTGTCAGTGAGGTCTGATGGCCTCCAAAGTGCAGCGAATGGAGGGGGGGCGCTGAACACAATGCCCCCCTACCCCTGAACACAATGCCCCCCTACCCCTGAACACAATGCCCCCCTAACCCTGAACACAATGCCCCCCTACCCCTAACCCTGAACACAATGCCCCCCTAACCCTGAACACAATGCCCCCCTAACCCTGAACACAATGCCCCCCTGAACACAATGCCCCCCTACCCCTGAACACAATGCCCCCCTAACCCTGAACACAATGCCCCCCTACCCCTAACCCTGAACACAATGCCCCCCTAACCCTGAACACAATGCCCCCCTAACCCTGAACACAATGCCCCCCTACCCCTAACCCTGAACACAATGCCCCCCTAACCCTGAACACAATGCCCCCCTAACCCTACCCCTGAACACAATGCCCCCCTACCCCTGAACACAATGCCCCCCTACCCCTGAACACAATGCCCCCCTACCCCTAACCCTGAACACAATGCCCCCCTACCCCTAACCCTGAACACAATGCCCCCCTAACCCTGAACACAATGCCCCCCTAACCCTGAACACAATGCCCCCCTAACCCTACCCCTGAACACAATGCCCCCCTACCCCTGAACACAATGCCCCCCTACCCCTGAACACAATGCCCCCCTGAACACAATGCCCCCCTACCCCTGAACACAATGCCCCCCTGAACACAATGCCCCCCTACCCCTGAACACAATGCCCCCCTGAACACAATGCCCCCCTACCCGTAACCCTGAACACAATGCCCCCCTGAACACAATGCCCCCCTGAACACAATGCCCCCCTAACCCTGAACACAATGCCCCCCTACCCCTGAACACAATGCCCCCCTGAACACAATGCCCCCCTACCCGTAACCCTGAACACAATGCCCCCCTACCCCTGAACACAATGCCCCCCTACCCCTGAACACAATGCCCCCCTACCTCTAACCCTGAACACAATGCCCCCCTACCCCTGAACACAATGACCCCCTAACCCTGAACACAATGCCCCCCTACCCCTGAACACAATGCCCCCCTGAACACAATGCCCCCCTAACCCTGAACACAATGCCCCCCTACCCCTGAACACAATGACCCCCTAACCCTGAACACAATGCCCCCCTGAACACAATGCCCCCCTACCCCTGAACACAATGCCCCCCTAACCCTGAACACAATGCCCCCCTACCCCTCACCCTGAACACAATGCCCCCCTACCCCTCACCCTGAACACAATGCCCCCCTACCCCTAACCCTGAACACAATGCCCCCCTAACCCTGAACACAATGCCCCCCTACCCCACACCCTGAACACAATGCCCCCCTACCCCTAACCCTACCCCTACCCCTGAACACAATGCCCCCCTACCCCTCACCCTGAACACAATGCCCCCCTACCCCTTAACACAATGCCCCCCTACCCCTGAACACAATGCCCCCCTACCCCTAACCCTGAACACAATGCCCCCCTACCCCTACCCCTGAACACAATGCCCCCCTACCCCTAACCCTGAACACAATGCCCCCCTACCCCTCACCCTGAACACAATGCCCCCCACCCCTGAACACAATGCCCCCCTACCCCTGAACACAATGCCCCCCTACCCCTAACCCTGAACACAATGCCCCCCTACCCCTACCCCTGAACACAATGCCCCCCTAACCCTAACCCTGAACACAATGCCCTCCTACCCCTAACCCTGAACACAATGCCCCCCTACCCCTACCCCTGAACACAATGCCGCCCTCGTCTTCCCCAAACAAGATCAGATTTTTCTGCTGAAACAGCCAAGCTTGGGGCACGTCCACCAAAAGGCAGACCAGTTAGACTGAATGCAGAGGCATCTTATACATCCAGGTTCTTCAGAGGACTTCTGATGAGGTCCTGTCAGAAATGGTCCCAGAAATGGTCTGGAGTGCAGGCTAAGGAATACACCTCTGTGAGATGGGAGGTCTCATCCATCCCAAACTCTGAACTCTCATTCATATTCCATCATTCCTGCTCTAATGAACTTACCTTCCTATAATGTAGGTGAACATACCAATCAGTCAGACACCAAACACGCCTACATTACAAAGTCCTGAAGGGCCACATTAGACGTCCTAGGAGCAATCTACAGCAGAAGTAAGTCATATCTGGAATCTAACAAATCATAATGTCGTTCCTCGATACACCATGACCCGGATACATGAGACTATCTAGTAGACGTTGGTCTCATGTATCCAGGTCATGGTAGATCTAGTAGTGGTTAGTCTCATGTATCCAGGTCATGGTAGATCTAGTAGTGGTTAGTCTCATGTATCCCGGTCATGGTAGATCTAGTAGACGTTGGTCTCATGTATCCAGGTCATGGTAGATCTAGTAGTGGTTAGTCTCATGTATCCCGGTCATGGTAGATCTAGTAGTGGTTAGTCTCATGTATCCAGGTCATGGTAGATCTAGTAGTGGTTAGTCTCATGTATCCAGGTCATGGTAGATCTAGTAGTGGTTAGTCTCATGTATCCCGGTCATGGTAGATCTAGTAGACGTTGGTCTCATGTATCCAGGTCATGGTAGATCTAGTAGTGGTTAGTCTCATGTATCCAGGTCATGGTAGATCTAGTAGTGGTTAGTCTCATGTATCCAGGTCATCGTAGATCTAGTAGAAGTTAGTCTCATGTATCCCGGTCATGGTAGATCTAGTAGTGGTTAGTGTCATGTATCCAGGTCATGGTAGATCTAGTAGACGTTGGTCTCATGTATCCAGGTCATCGTAGATCTAGTAGTAGTTAGTCTCATGTATCCAGGTCATGGTGGATCTAGTAGTGGTTAGTCTCATGTATCCCGGCCATGGTAGATCTAGTAGTGGTTAGTCTTGTGTATCCAGGTCATGGTGTACCTACTATTAGATTCATCGTGACCTGGATACACAAGACTAACCACTACTAGATCTACCATGGCCTGGATCCATGAGATCACCTACTACTAGATCTACCATGACCCGGATCCATGAGTCCACCTACTACTAGATCTTCCATGACCCGGATCCATGAGATCACCTACTACTAGATCTACCATGACCCGGATCCATGAGACCACCTACTACTAGATCTACCATGACCCGGATCCATGAGTCCACCTACTACTAGATCTAACATGACCCGGATCCATGAGATCACCTACTACTAGATCTACCATGACCCGGATCCATGAGACCACCTACTACTAGATCTACCATGACCTGGATCCATGAGACCACCTACTACTAGATCTACCATGACCCGGATCCATAAGACCACCTACTACTAGATATACCAAAACCCGGATCCATGAGTCCACCTACTACTAGATCTTCCATGACTGGATCCATGAGACCACCTACTACTAGATCTACCATGACTGGATTCATGAGTCCACCTACTACTAGATCTACCATGACTGGATTCATGAGTCCACCTACTACTAGATCTACCATGACCTGGATCCATGAGACCACCTACTACTAGATCTACCATGACCCGGATCCATAAGACCACCTACTACTAGATATACCAAAACCCAGATCCATGAGTCCACCTACTACTAGATATACCAAAACCCAGATCCATGAGTCCACCTACTACTAGATCTTCCATGACTGGATCCATGAGACCACCTACTACTAGATCTACCATGACCTGGATCCATGAGACCACCTACTACTAGATCTACCATGACCCGGATCCATGAGTCCACCTACTACTAGATCTACCACGACCCTGATCCATGAGTCCACCTACTACTAGATCTATCATGACCCGGATCCATGAGACCACCTACTACTAGATCTACCATGACCTGGATCCATGAGACCACCTACTACTAGATCTACCATGACCTGGATCCATGAGACCACCTACTACTAGATATACCAAAACCCGGATCCATGAGTCCACCTACTACTAGATCTTCCATGACTGGATCCATGAGACCACCTACTACTAGATCTACCATGACCTGGATCCATGAGACCACCTACTACTAGATCTACCATGACCTGGATCCATGAGACCACCTACTACTAGATCTACCATGACCCGGATCCATGAGACCACCTACTACTAGATCTACCATGACCTGGATCCATGAGACCACCTACTACTAGATCTACCATGACCTGGATCCATGAGACCACCTACTACTAGATCTACCATGACCTGGATCCATGAGACCACCTACTACTAGATCTACCATGACCCAGATCCATGAGTCCACCTACTACTAGATCTACCATGACCCGGATCCATGAGACCACCTACTACTAGATCTACCATGACCGGGATCCATGAGAACCTTCACAAACATCTGTAATATCTTTTATGTAAATACTTCTTGCACCGTTTTTCTTCTCTTTTTCATTAAAATGATATTTAAAACTCGTTAGGGCGAATCTGTGAATGCTCTGACCAGAGAAGAAGACCTCTGTGAAGGAGCTGCCTTGGTGTAAACTCTGATCCATTCCTGTCTGGATGTGGCAGCGAGTGTTACCGACACCTTCACAGCTCAGAATCGCATCATCTGCAGATGGTGTGAGTGGAGCCTTCTATTATATCAGGTGGTGGAGGCTACTGTGAGTAAAGGGTTGGCTATGGTGGTGACCTGCCCCGGTCACTCTTCGTCCATTGGAGGTTGTTAGACTTGTCCAGAGAGGTGGAAGGTCTCTGCGAGGGGCGAGGCTGAGGGTATCGGACGGATACAGCAACTGGAGACACCTCGTCCCTGAAGGTTGTCCCACACCTTGTCAGTCACTGAATACAAACACCAAAACGGGTCGAGTGTTGGGGGTAAACTTCTCCGGGTGGGTGGAGACGCGGTCTGCAGAGATGGGTACACGCGGCTCTCGATCCTCAGTCTGGAGTGACAATAATTCGGCCATCACCATGCCAGTCAGGAAGACATTCCTCTTGATCAGCCGGCTGGGATGTTGGACACGTTCCCCAATTATCGTCATTAACCCAATTACATTCCGAGATGTTCAGAACATACCGGTCACCCACCTCTCCTCCCCCACTTCATTACCTACAGACTCCGCCCCAAACTGAGGGAGGAAGGACCGTCTGTCAATCCACAGGATGGCCGGAATCTTCAAGGAGAAGTCCGCTCTGCTGATACGTTGATATTTATAGAAAGAAGGTTCACCGACCACCTCACGGAGGATGACCCGTACCTACCTCCAATATACAGAACCCCAGAGAGGTACCTACCTCCAATATACAGAACCCCAGAGAGGTACCTACCTCCAATATACAGAACCCCAGAGAGGTACCTACCTCCAATATACAGAACCCCAGAGAGCTACCTACCTCCAATATACGGAACCCCAGAGAGGTACCCACCTCCAATATACAGAACCCCAGAGAGCTACCTACCTCCAATATACAGAACCCCAGAGAGGTACCTACCTCCAATATACAGAACCCCAGAGAGGAACCCACCTCCAATATACACAACCCCAGAGAGGTACCTACCTCCAATATACAGAACCCCAGAGAGGTACCCACCTCCAATATACAGAACCCCAGAGAGGAACCTACCTCCAATATAAAGAACCCCAGAGAGGTACCTACCTCCAATATACAGAACCCCAGAGAGCTACCTACCTCCAATATACAGAACCCCAGAGAGGTACCCACCTCCAATATACAGAACCCCAGAGAGGAACCTACCTCCAATATAAAGAACCCCAGAGAGGTACCTACCTCCAATATACAGAACCCCAGAGAGGTACCTACCTCCAATATACAGAACCCCAGAGAGGTACCCACCTCCAATATACAGAACCCCAGAGAGGAACCTACCTCCAATATAAAGAACCCCAGAGAGGTACCTACCTCCAATATACAGAACCCCAGAGAGCTACCTACCTCCAATATACAGAACCCCAGAGATGTACCTACCTCCAATATACAGAACCCCAGAGAGGTACCCACCTCCAATATACAGAACCCCAGAGAGGTACCCACCCCCAATATACAGAACCCCAGAGAGGTACCCACCTCCAATATACAGAACCCCAGAGAGGTACCCACCTCCAATATACAGAACCCCAGAGAGGTACCTACCTCCAATATACAGAACCCCAGAGAGGTACCTACCTCCAATATACAGAACCCCAGAGAGGTACCCACCTCCAATATGCAGAACACCAGAGATGTACCCACCCCCAATATACAGAACCCCAGAGAGGTACCCACCCCCAATATACAGAACCCCAGAGAGGTACCCACCTCCAATATAAAGAACCCCAGAGAGGTACCTACCTCCAATATACAGAACCCCAGAGAGGTACCTACCTCCAATATACAGAACCCCAGAGAGGTACCCACCTCCAATATACAGAACCCCAGAGAGGAACCTACCTCCAATATAAAGAACCCCAGAGAGGTACCTACCTCCAATATACAGAACCCCAGAGAGCTACCTACCTCCAATATACAGAACCCCAGAGAGGAACCTACCTCCAATATAAAGAACCCCAGAGAGGTACCTACCTCCAATATACAGAACCCCAGAGAGCTACCTACCTCCAATATACAGAACCCCAGAGATGTACCTACCTCCAATATACAGAACCCCAGAGAGGTACCCACCTCCAATATACGGAACCCCAGAGAGCTACCTACCTCCAATATACAGAACCCCAGAGAGGTACCCACCTCCAATATACAGAACCCCAGAGAGGTACCCACCTCCAATATACAGAACCCCAGAGAGGTACCTACCTCCAATATACAGAACCCCAGAGAGGTACCCACCTCCAATATACAGAACCCCAGAGAGGTACCCACCTCCAATATACAGAACCCCAGAGATGTACCCACCTCCAATATACAGAACCCCAGAGATGTACCCACCTCCAATATACAGAACCCCAGAGAGGTACCCACCTCCAATATACAGAACCCCAGAGAGGTACCCACCTCCAATATACAGAACCCCAGAGAGGTACCTACCTCCAATATACAGAACCCCAGAGAGGTACCTACCTCCAATATACAGAACCCCAGAGAGGTACCCACCTCCAATATGCAGAACACCAGAGATGTACCCACCCCCAATATACAGAACCCCAGAGAGGTACCCACCCCCAATATACAGAACCCCAGAGAGGTACCCACCTCCAATATACAGAACCCCAGAGAGGTACCCACCTCCAATATACAGAGCCCCAGAGAGGTACCCACCTCCAATATACAGAACCCCAGAGAGGTACCCACCTCCAATATACAGAACCCCAGAGAGGTACCTACCTCCAATATACAGAACCCCAGAGAGGTACCCACCTCCAATATACAGAACCCCCGAGAGGTACCTACCTCCAATATACAGAACCCCCGAGAGGTACCTACCTCCAATATACAGAACCCCAGAGAGGTACCCACCTCCAATATACAGAACCCCCGAGAGGTACCTACCTCCCATATACAGAACCCCCGAGAGGTACCTACCTCCAATATACAGAACCCCCGAGAGGTACCCACCTCCAATATACAGAACCCCAGAGATGTACCCACCTCCAATATACAGAACCCCAGAGAGGTACCCACCCCCAATATACAGAACCCCAGAGAGGTACCCACCTCCAATATACAGAACCCCAGAGAGGTACCCACCCCCAATATACAGAACCCCAGAGAGCTACCTACCTCCAATATACAGAACCCCAGAGAGGTACCCACCCCCAATATACAGAACCCCAGAGAGGTACCCACCTCCAATATACAGAACCCCAGAGAGGTACCCACCTCCAATATACAGAACCCCAGAGAGGTACCCACCCCCAATATACAGAACCCCAGAGAGGTACCCACCTCCAATATACAGAACCCCAGAGATGTACCCACCTCCAATATACAGAACCCCAGAGAGGTACCCACCTCCAATATACAGAACCCCAGAGATGTACCCACCTCCAATATACAGAACCCCAGAGATGTACCCACCTCCAATATACAGAACCCCCGAGAGGTACCTACCTCCAATATACAGAACCCCAGAGATGTACCCACCTCCAATATACAGAACCCCAGAGAGGTACCCACCTCCAATATACAGAACCCCAGAGAGGTACCCACCCCCAATATACAGAACCCCAGAGAGGTACCTACCTCCAATATACAGAACCCCAGAGAGGTACCCACCTCCAATATACAGAACCCCAGAGATGTACCTACCTCCAATATACAGAACCCCAGAGAGGTACCCACCCCCAATATACAGAACCCCAGAGAGGTACCCACCCCCAATATACAGAACCCCAGAGAGGTACCTACCTCCAATATACAGAACCCCAGAGATGTACCCACCTCCAATATACAGAACCCCAGAGAGGTACCTACCTCCAATATACAGAACCCCAGAGATGTACCTACCTCCAATATACAGAACCCCAGAGAGGTACCCACCTCCAATATACAGAACCCCAGAGAGGTACCCACCTCCAATATACAGAACCCCAGAGAGGTACCCACCTCCAATATACAGAACCCCTGAGAGGTACCCACCCCCAATATACAGAACCCCAGAGAGGTACCTACCTCCAATATACAGAACCCCAGAGAGGTACCCACCTCCAATATACAGAACCCCAGAGAGGTACCTACCTCCAATATACAGAACACCAGAGAGCTACCCACCTCCAATATACAGAACCCCAGAGAGGTACCCACCCCCAATATACAGAACCCCAGAGAGGTACCTACCTCCAATATACAGAACCCCAGAGAGGTACCCACCTCCAATATACAGAACCCCAGAGATGTACCTACCTCCAATATACAGAACACCAGAGAGCTACCCACCTCCAATACACAGAACCCCATAAAATCACGAGGCTGGCCCCTCACTCCGGATGTCTTCGCTCCTCTATACACAATTAGCGGATTTTAATTTTTTCTATTCTCGGAGTCGGTTCATTATCTCCGCATTTCATCATAATTGAGTACTTAGCACTTCACATCAGCTGCTGGAGAGAAGAAAATCCCACATCCCCGAACACAGAGACATGATCACCGACACCCAGACCCAATCTACATCCACCGACACCCAGACCCAATCTACATCCACCGACACCCAGACCCAATCTACATCCCAGACCCAATCTACATCCACCGACACCCAGACCCAATCTACATCCACCGACACCCAGACCCAATCTACATCCCAGACCCAATCTACATCCCACCGACACCAGACCCAATCTACATCCCAGACCCAATCTACATCCCACCGACACCCAGACCCAATCTACATCCCACTGACACCAGACCCAATCTACATCCCACTGACACCAGACCCAATCTACATCCCAGACCCAATCTACATCCCACCGACACCCAGACCCAATCTACATCCCAGACCCAATCTACATCCCAGACCCAATCTACATCCCAGACCCAATCTACATTTCACCGACACCCAGACCCAATCTACATCCCACCGACACCCAGACCCAATCTACATCCCAGACCCAATCTACATCCCACCGACACCCAGACACAATCTACATCCCAGACCCAATCTATATCCCAGACCCAATCTACATCCCACTGACACCCAGACCAAAACTACATCCCAGACCCAATCTACATCCCACCGACACCAGACCCAATCTACATCCCAGACCCAATCTACATCCCACCGACACCAGACCCAATCTACATCCCAGACCCAATCTACATCCCACCGACACCCAGACCCAATCTACATCCCACTGACACCAGACCCGATCTACATCCCACTGACACCAGACCCAATCTACATCCCACCAACACCCAGACCCAATCTACATCCCACCGACACCCAGACCCAATCTACATCCCAGACCCAATCTACATCCCAGACCCAATCTACATCCCACCGACACCAGACCCAATCTACATCTCACCGACACCAGACCCAATCTACATCCCACTGACACCAGACCCAATCTACATCCCAGACCCAATCTACATCCCAGACCCAATCTACATCCCACTGACACCAGACCCAATCTACATCCCACCGACACCAGACCCAATCTACATCCCACCGACACCAGACCCAATCTACATCCCAGACCCAATCTACATCCCACCGACACCAGACCCAATCTACATCCCACCGACACCCAGACCCAATCTACATCTCACCGACACCAGACCCAATCTACATCCCAGACCCAATCTACATCCCACCGACACCCAGACCCAATCTACATCCCAGACCCAATCTACATCCCACCGACACCCAGACCCAATCTACATCTCACCGACACCAGACCCAATCTACATCCCAGACCCAATCTACATCCCACCGACACCCAGACCCAATCTACATCCCAGACCCAATCTACATCCCACCGACACCAGACCCAATCTACATCCCACCGACACCCAGACCCAATCTACATCCCACCGACACCCAGACCCAATCTACATCCCACCGACACCCAGACCCAATCTACATCTCACCGACACCAGACCCAATCTACATCCCAGACCCAATCTACATCCCACCGACACCCAGACCCAATCTACATCCCACCGACACCAGACCCAATCTACATCCCACTGACACCAGACCCAATCTACATCCCATCGACACCCAGACCCAATCTACATCCCACCGACACCCAGACCCAATCTACATCCCACTGACACCAGACCCAATCTACATCCCACCGACACCAGACCCAATCTACATCCCACCGACACCAGACCCAATCTACATCCCACTGACACCAGACCCAATCTACATCCCACCGACACCAGACCCAATCTACATCCCAGACCCAATCTACATCCCAGACCCAATCTACATCCCACTGACACCAGACCCAATCTACATCCCACCGACACCAGACCCAATCTACATCCCACCGACACCAGACCCAATCTACATCCCAGACCCAATCTACATCCCACCGACACCAGACCCAATCTACATCCCACCGACACCCAGACCCAATCTACATCTCACCGACACCAGACCCAATCTACATCCCAGACCCAATCTACATCCCACCAACACCCAGACCCAATCTACATCCCAGACCCAATCTACATCCCACCGACACCCAGACCCAATCTACATCTCACCGACACCAGACCCAATCTACATCCCAGACCCAATCTACATCCCACCGACACCCAGACCCAATCTACATCCCAGACCCAATCTACATCCCACCGACACCAGACCCAATCTACATCCCACCGACACCCAGACCCAATCTACATCCCACCGACACCCAGACCCAATCTACATCCCACCGACACCCAGACCCAATCTACATCTCACCGACACCAGACCCAATCTACATCCCAGACCCAATCTACATCCCACCGACACCCAGACCCAATCTACATCCCACCGACACCAGACCCAATCTACATCCCACTGACACCAGACCCAATCTACATCCCATCGACACCCAGACCCAATCTACATCCCACCGACACCCAGACCCAATCTACATCCCACTGACACCAGACCCAATCTACATCCCACCGACACCAGACCCAATCTACATCCCACCGACACCAGACCCAATCTACATCCCACCGACACCAGACCCAATCTGAGGGGGCCATTAGAGTGTAAGCTCCTCTGGTACAGAGTTGATGGGACTGTGGGGGAGGGGACATTAGAGTGTAAGCTCCTCTGTACAGAGACTGATGGGACTGTGGGGGAGGGGACATTAGAGCGTCAGCTCCTCTGGTGCAGAGACTGATGGGACTGTGGGGGAGGGGACATTAGAGCGTCAGCTCCTCTGGTGCAGAGACTGATGTGACTGCGGGGGAAGGGACATTAGAGTGTAAGCTCCTCTGGTACAGAGACTGATGTGACTGTGGGGGAGGGGACATAAGAGCGTAAGCTCCTCTGGTACAGACTGATGGGACTGTGGGGGAGGGGACATTAGAGTGTAAGCTCCTCTGGTACACAGACTGATGGGACTGTGGGGGAGGGGACATTAGAGCGTCAGCTCCTCTGGTACACAGACTGATGGGACTGTGGGGGAGGGGACATTAGAGTGTAAGCTCCTCTGGTGCAGAGACTGATGTGACTGTGGGGGAGGGGACATTAGAGTGTAAGCTCCTCTGGTACAGAGACTGATGGGACTGTGGGGGAAGGGACATTAGAGCGTCAGCTCCTCTGGTACACAGACTGATGGGACTGTGGGGAAGGGACATTAGAGTGTAAGCTCCTCTGGTACAGAGACTGATGGGACTGCGGGGGAGGGGACATTAGAGTGTAAGCTCCTCTGGTACACAGACTGATGTCAGGGCTATAATTATATACTTGTAACATGACTAAGAATACCCATTTATTGCCCTCTCTATGTCTTTTGGTGTGGGAGCGCCATCAGGTGGTGGGTCAGGGAATGGTGCTGTCTATATGTTGCTCCATCTAACATTGCAGGTTCTGGGGTTCTGTGTGTTGCTTGTGTGGCCCATGTTCTCCCCTGTATTTGGAGCTCAGTGGATCCACTATTGGTAGGCTCTTATTCAGTGCACTGGGTCAGTAACTCTGAAGGTATCAAAGCCCTATAGGCCAGCATGACAGCCAGGTAACTGGCATTTCCTTGGGAGAGGCTTTGCACTTTGAAGTGGAACTCCAAGAAAAATGTAAATTTGTATCTTTTTATAGAGATACCCGACACATTGCCACGATGAAAGGGATCGAATAAAACATCCCTATTGGAAGGACCACACTGATGTTCAGGGGTCATTTAGGGCCCCGATATTTGCAGGGGGCCCCGGCACTGACATTTCAGTATAAGTACCCAGGTATTCGATCCAGAGGGGAGGCTGGGAATGGGGCGGCGGGCCCTCGCTGGCAGTACACGGATTGCTGCCACGACGCAGGCTCCCAGAAGTGCGATTCGCTGAGCGTTGGCGAGGAGTCAGGCACTGGGGCGGAGAGGAATTAGTGTATAGGAACGCTGGATCATCTCTCTGCAATTAATAGATCATCTGTTTCCTGGCCTCCAGAGAGAAGAGCGAGGGGTTGCTATAGATACGCCATTTGACGAGTTTTCAGTGTAAATTTACCTTGTTAGACGGTCGATGTGCCGGGAGAGTTCCTCCACTCAGACGGGTTATTAAAGGAAAGATAAGTGCCACTTTGTGACCATTCCACGGGAGACCGAAATATACTGCAAGGAGTTGTCCACGCTGGAGACACGCTGGGAGGGGACCGACATGGTCAGACACGCTGGAGGGGACCGACATGGTCAGACACGCTGGAGGGGACCACCACAGTCAGCCACGCTGGAGGGGACCGCCACAATCAGCCACGCTGGAGGGGAACGACATGGTCAGACACGCTGGAGGGGACCACCACAGTCAGACACGCTGGAGGGGACCGCCACAATCAGCCACGCTGGAGGGGAACGACATGGTCAGACACGCTGGAGGGGACCACCACAGTCAGACACGCTGGAGGGGACCACCACAGTCAGACACGCTGGAGGGGACCGACATGGTCAGACACGCTGGAGGGGACCACCACAGTAAGACACGCTGGAGGGGACCGACATGGTCAGACACGCTGGAGGGGACCGACATGGTCAGACACGCTGGAGGGGACCACCACAGTCAGCCACGCTGGAGGGGACCGCCACAATCAGCCACGCTGGAGGGGAACGACATGGTCAGACACGCTGGAGGGGACCACCACAGTCAGACACGCTGGAGGGGACCACCACAGTCAGACACGCTGGAGGGGACCGACATGGTCAGACACGCTGGAGGGGACCACCACAGTAAGACACGCTGGAGGGGACCGACATGGTCAGACACGCTGGAGGGGACCACCACAGTCAGACACGCTGGAGGGGACCGACATGGTCAGACACGCTGGAGGGGACCACCACGGTCAGACACGCTGGAGGGGACCACCATAGTCAGACACGCCGGAGGGGACCACCACAGTCAGACACGCTGGAGGGGACCGACATGGTCAGACACGCTGGAGGGGACCACCACAGTCAGACACGCTGGAGGGGACCACCACAGTCAGACACGCTGGAGGGGACCGACATGGTCAGACACGCTGGAGGGGACCACCACAGTCAGCCACACTGGAGGGGACCGCCACAGTCAGACACGCTGGAGGGGACCACCACAGTCAGACACGCTGGAGGGGACCGACATGGTCAGACACGCTGGAGGGGACCACCACAGTCAGACACGCTGGAGGGGACCGACATGGTCAGACACGCTGGAGGGGACCACCACGGTCAGACACGCTGGAGGGGACCACCACAGTCAGACACGCCGGAGGGGACCACCACAGTCAGACACGCTGGAGGGGACCGACATGGTCAGACACGCTGGAGGGGACCACCACGGTCAGACACGCTGGAGGGGACCACCACAGTCAGACATGCTGGAGGGGACCACCACAGTCAGACACGCTGGAGGGGACCGCCATAGTAAGACACGCTGGAGGGGACCACCACAGTCAGACACGCTGGAGGGGACCACCACGGTCAGACACGCTGGAGGGGACCACCACAGTCAGACACGCTGGAGGGGACCGCCATAGTAAGACACGCTGGAGGGGACCACCACAGTCAGACACGCTGGAAGGGACCACCATAGTCAGACACGCTGGAGGGGACCACCACAGTCAGACACGCTGGAGGGGACCATCACAGTCAGACACGCTGGAGGGGACCACCACAATCAGACACGCTGGAGGGGACCGACATAGTCAGAAACGCTGGAAGGGACCACCACAGTCAGACACGCTGGAGGGGACCACCACAGTCAGACACGCTGGAGGGGACTACCATGGTCAGACACGCCGGAGGGGACCACCACAGTCAGACACGCTGGAGGGGACCGCCATAGTCAGACACGCTGGAGGGGACCGCCACAGTCAGACACGCTGGAGGGGACTGCCACAGTCAGACACGCTGGAGGGGACCGCCATAGTCAGACACGCTGTAGGGGACCATCATAATCAGACACGCTGGAGGGGGGGGGGAGTCCAGATGAGTTCAGGTGTCTGCATTGTATGGAGGGGCCTCATAGAACCCCAGCAGATATAAATGACACCAATAACACATATTCATGTACTAGCAGCACCTTTGCCTCTCTGGTAGTAGTCAGTCTATAGATGGTCTCTCTGGTAGTAGTCAGTCTATAGATGGTCTCTCTGGTAGTAGTCAGTCTATAGATGGTCTCTCTGGTAGTAGTCAGTCTATAGATGGTCTCTCTGGTAGTAGTCAGTCTATAGATGGCCTCTCTGGTAGTAGTCAGTCTATAGATGGTCTCTCTCTGGTAGTAGTCAGTCTATAGATGGTCTCTCTGGTAGTAGTCAGTCTATAGATGGTCTCTCTGGTAGTAGTCAGTCTATAGATGGCCTCTCTGGTAGTAGTCAGTCTATAGATGGCCTCTCTGGTAGTAGTCAGTCTATTGATGGTCTCTCTGGTAGTAGTCAGTCTATTGATGGTCTCTCTGGTAGTAGTCAGTCTATAGATGGTCTCTCTGGTAGTAGTCAGTCTATAGATGGTCTCTCTGGTAGTAGTCAGTCTATAGATGGTCTCTCTCTGGTAGTAGTCAGTCTATAGATGGTCTCTCTGGTAGTAGTCAGTCTATAGATGGCCTCTCTGGTAGTAGTCAGTCTATAGATGGCCTCTCTGGTAGTAGTCAGTCTATAGATGGTCTCTCTCTGGTAGTAGTCAGTCTATAGATGGTCTCTCTGGTAGTAGTCAGTCTATAGATGGTCTCTCTGGTAGTAGTCAGTCTATAGATGGTCTCTCTCTGGTAGTAGTCAGTCTATAGATGGTCTCTCTGGTAGTAGTCAGTCTATAGATGGTCTCTCTCTGGTAGTAGTCAGTCTATAGATGGTCTCTCTCTGGTAGTAGTCAGTCTATAGATGGCCTCTCTGGTAGTAGTCAGTCTATAGATGGTCTCTCTGGTAGTAGTCAGTCTATAGATGGTCTCTCTGGTAGTAGTCAGTCTATAGATGGTCTCTCTCTGGTAGTAGTCAGTCTATAGATGGTCTCTCTCTGGTAGTAGTCAGTCTATAGATGGTCTCTCTCTGGTAGTAGTCAGTCTATAGATGGCCTCTCTGGTAGTAGTCAGTCTATAGATGGTCTCTCTCTGGTAGTAGTCAGTCTATAGATGGTCTCTCTCTGGTAGTAGTCAGTCTATAGATGGTCTCTCTGGTAGTAGTCAGTCTATAGATGGTCTCTCTCTGGTAGTAGTCAGTCTATAGATGGTCTCTTTCTGGTAGTAGTCAGTCTATAGATGGTCTCTCTGGTAGTAGTCAGTCTATAGATGGCCTCTCTGGTAGTAGTCAGTCTATAGATGGTCTCTCTCTGGTAGTAGTCAGTCTATAGATGGTCTCTCTGGTAGTAGTCAGTCTATAGATGGTCTCTCTCTGGTAGTAGTCAGTCTATAGATGGCCTCTCTCTGGTAGTAGTCAGTCTATAGATGGCCTCTCTGGTAGTAGTCAGTCTATAGATGGTCTCTCTGGTAGTAGTCAGTCTATAGATGGTCTCTCTCTGGTAGTAGTCAGTCTATAGATGGTCTCTCTCTGGTAGTAGTCAGTCTATAGATGGTCTCTCTGGTAGTAGTCAGTCTATAGATGGTCTCTCTGGTAGTAGTCAGTCTATAGATGGTCTCTCTCTGGTAGTAGTCAGTCTATAGATGGTCTCTCTCTGGTAGTAGTCAGTCTATAGATGGTCTCTCTCTGGTAGTAGTCAGTCTATAGATGGCCTCTCTGGTAGTAGTCAGTCTATATATGGTCTCTCTCTGGTAGTAGTCAGTCTATAGATGGTCTCTCTCTGGTAGTAGTCAGTCTATAGATGGTCTCTCTGGTAGTAGTCAGTCTATAGATGGTCTCTCTCTGGTAGTAGTCAGTCTATAGATGGTCTCTCTCTGGTAGTAGTCAGTCTATAGATGGTCTCTCTGGTAGTAGTCAGTCTATAGATGGCCTCTCTGGTAGTAGTCAGTCTATAGATGGTCTCTCTCTGGTAGTAGTCAGTCTATAGATGGTCTCTCTGGTAGTAGTCAGTCTATAGATGGTCTCTCTCTGGTAGTAGTCAGTCTATAGATGGCCTCTCTCTGGTAGTAGTCAGTCTATAGATGGCCTCTCTGGTAGTAGTCAGTCTATAGATGGTCTCTCTGGTAGTAGTCAGTCTATAGATGGTCTCTCTCTGGTAGTAGTCAGTCTATAGATGGTCTCTCTCTGGTAGTAGTCAGTCTATAGATGGTCTCTCTCTGGTAGTAGTCAGTCTATAGATGGTCTCTCTCTGGTAGTAGTCAGTCTATAGATGGTCTCTCTCTGGTAGTAGTCAGTCTATAGATGGTCTCTCTCTGGTAGTAGTCAGTCTATAGATGGTCTCTCTCTGGTAGTAGTCAGTCTATAGATGGTCTCTCTGGTAGTAGTCAGTCTATAGATGGTCTCTCTCTGGTAGTAGTCAGTCTATAGATGGCCTCTCTCTGGTAGTAGTCAGTCTATAGATGGCCTCTCTCTGGTAGTAGTCAGTCTATAGATGGCCTCTCTCTGGTAGTAGTCAGTCTATAGATGGCCTCTCTCTGGTAGTAGTCAGTCTATAGATGGTCTCTCTGGTAGTAGTCAGTCTATAGATGGTCTCTCTCTGGTAGTAGTCAGTCTATAGATGGCCTCTCTGGTAGTAGTCAGTCTATAGATGGCCTCTCTGGTAGTAGTCAGTCTATAGATGGCCTCTCTCTGGTAGTAGTCAGTCTATAGATGGTCTCTCTGGTAGTAGTCAGTCTATAGATGGTCTCTCTGGTAGTAGTCAGTCTATAGATGGTCTCTCTGGTAGTAGTCAGTCTATAGATGGTCTCTCTGGTAGTAGTCAGTCTATAGATGGCCTCTCTGGTAGTAGTCAGTCTATAGATGGTCTCTCTGGTAGTAGTCAGTCTATAGATGGCCTCTCTCTGGTAGTAGTCAGTCTATAGATGGCCTCTCTGGTAGTAGTCAGTCTATAGATGGCCTCTCTCTGGTAGTAGTCAGTCTATAGATGGCCTCTCTCTGGTAGTAGTCAGTCTATAGATGGCCTCTCTCTGGTAGTAGTCAGTCTATAGATGGTCTCTCTGGTAGTAGTCAGTCTATAGATGGCCTCTCTCTGGTAGTAGTCAGTCTATAGATGGTCTCTCTGGTAGTAGTCAGTCTATAGATGGTCTCTCTGGTAGTAGTCAGTCTATAGATGGTCTCTCTCTGGTAGTAGTCAGTCTATAGATGGTCTCTCTGGTAGTAGTCAGTCTATAGATGGTCTCTCTGGTAGTAGTCAGTCTATAGATGGCCTCTCTGGTAGTAGTCAGTCTATAGATGGTCTCTCTGGTAGTAGTCAGTCTATAGATGGTCTCTCTGGTAGTAGTCAGTCTATAGATGGTCTCTCTCTGGTAGTAGTCAGTCTATAGATGGTCTCTCTGGTAGTAGTCAGTCTATAGATGGTCTCTCTCTGGTAGTAGTCAGTCTATAGATGGCCTCTCTGGTAGTAGTCAGTCTATAGATGGCCTCTCTGGTAGTAGTCAGTCTATTGATGGTCTCTCTGGTAGTAGTCAGTCTATAGATGGTCTCTCTGGTAGTAGTCAGTCTATAGATGGTCTCTCTGGTAGTAGTCAGTCTATAGATGGTCTCTCTGGTAGTAGTCAGTCTATAGATGGTCTCTCTGGTAGTAGTCAGTCTATAGATGGTCTCTCTGGTAGTAGTCAGTCTATAGATGGTCTCTCTGGTAGTAGTCAGTCTATAGATGGTCTCTCTGGTAGTAGTCAGTCTATAGATGGTCTCTCTGGTAGTAGTCAGTCTATAGATGGTCTCTCTCTGGTAGTAGTCAGTCTATAGATGGTCTCTCTGGTAGTAGTCAGTCTATAGATGGTCTCTCTCTGGTAGTAGTCAGTCTATAGATGGTCTCTCTCTGGTAGTAGTCAGTCTATAGATGGCCTCTCTGGTAGTAGTCAGTCTATAGATGGTCTCTCTGGTAGTAGTCAGTCTATAGATGGTCTCTCTCTGGTAGTAGTCAGTCTATAGATGGCCTCTCTGGTAGTAGTCAGTCTATAGATGGTCTCTCTCTGGTAGTAGTCAGTCTATAGATGGTCTCTCTCTGGTAGTAGTCAGTCTATAGATGGTCTCTCTGGTAGTAGTCAGTCTATAGATGGTCTCTCTCTGGTAGTAGTCAGTCTATAGATGGTCTCTCTCTGGTAGTAGTCAGTCTATAGATGGTCTCTCTGGTAGTAGTCAGTCTATAGATGGTCTCTCTCTGGTAGTAGTCAGTCTATAGATGGTCTCTCTGGTAGTAGTCAGTCTATAGATGGTCTCTCTCTGGTAGTAGTCAGTCTATAGATGGCCTCTCTCTGGTAGTAGTCAGTCTATAGATGGCCTCTCTCTGGTAGTAGTCAGTCTATAGATGGTCTCTCTGGTAGTAGTCAGTCTATAGATGGTCTCTCTGGTAGTAGTCAGTCTATAGATGGTCTCTCTCTGGTAGTAGTCAGTCTATAGATGGTCCTCTCTGGTAGTAGTCAGTCTATAGATGGTCTCTCTGGTAGTAGTCAGTCTATAGATGGTCTCTCTGGTAGTAGTCAGTCTATAGATGGTCTCTCTCTGGTAGTAGTCAGTCTATAGATGGTCTCTCTGGTAGTAGTCAGTCTATAGATGGTCTCTCTCTGGTAGTAGTCAGTCTATAGATGGTCTCTCTGGTAGTAGTCAGTCTATAGATGGTCTCTCTCTGGTAGTAGTCAGTCTATAGATGGTCTCTCTCTGGTAGTAGTCAGTCTATAGATGGTCTCTCTGGTAGTAGTCAGTCTATAGATGGTCTCTCTGGTAGTAGTCAATCTATAGATGGTCTCTCTGGTAGTAGTCAGTCTATAGATGGTCTCTCTCTGGTAGTAGTCAGTCTATAGATGGTCTCTCTGGTAGTAGTCAGTCTATAGATGGTCTCTCTGGTAGTAGTCAGTCTATAGATGGTCTCTCTGGTAGTAGTCAGTCTATAGATGGTCTCTCTGGTAGTAGTCAGTCTATAGATGGTCTCTCTGGTAGTAGTCAGTCTATAGATGGTCTCTCTGGTAGTAGTCAGTCTATAGATGGCCTCTCTGGTAGTAGTCAGTCTATAGATGGTCTCTCTGGTAGTAGTCAGTCTATAGATGGTCTCTCTCTGGTAGTAGTCAGTCTATAGATGGTCTCTCTCTGGTAGTAGTCAGTCTATAGATGGTCTCTCTGGTAGTAGTCAGTCTATAGATGGTCTCTCTCTGGTAGTAGTCAGTCTATAGATGGTCTCTCTCTGGTAGTAGTCAGTCTATAGATGGCCTCTCTCTGGTAGTAGTCAGTCTATAGATGGCCTCTCTCTGGTAGTAGTCAGTCTATAGATGGTCTCTCTGGTAGTAGTCAGTCTATAGATGGTCTCTCTGGTAGTAGTCAGTCTATAGATGGTCTCTCTCTGGTAGTAGTCAGTCTATAGATGGTCTCTCTGGTAGTAGTCAGTCTATAGATGGTCTCTCTGGTAGTAGTCAGTCTATAGATGGTCTCTCTGGTAGTAGTCAGTCTATAGATGGTCTCTCTCTGGTAGTAGTCAGTCTATAGATGGTCTCTCTGGTAGTAGTCAGTCTATAGATGGTCTCTCTCTGGTAGTAGTCAGTCTATAGATGGTCTCTCTGGTAGTAGTCAGTCTATAGATGGTCTCTCTCTGGTAGTAGTCAGTCTATAGATGGTCTCTCTCTGGTAGTAGTCAGTCTATAGATGGTCTCTCTGGTAGTAGTCAGTCTATAGATGGTCTCTCTGGTAGTAGTCAATCTATAGATGGTCTCTCTGGTAGTAGTCAGTCTATAGATGGTCTCTCTCTGGTAGTAGTCAGTCTATAGATGGTCTCTCTGGTAGTAGTCAGTCTATAGATGGTCTCTCTGGTAGTAGTCAGTCTATAGATGGTCTCTCTGGTAGTAGTCAGTCTATAGATGGTCTCTCTGGTAGTAGTCAGTCTATAGATGGTCTCTCTGGTAGTAGTCAGTCTATAGATGGTCTCTCTGGTAGTAGTCAGTCTATAGATGGCCTCTCTGGTAGTAGTCAGTCTATAGATGGTCTCTCTGGTAGTAGTCAGTCTATAGATGGTCTCTCTGGTAGACTGACTACTACCAGAGAGGCAAAGGTGCTGCTAGTACATGAATATGTGTTATTGGTGTCATTTATATCTGCTGGGGTTCTATGGGGCCCCTCCATACAATGCAGACACCTGAACTCATCTGGACTCCCCCCCCCCCCCCGTGGGTTACCTGTACACCAAGTCCCTTCCCCGCCCACCATCTGGTGTATGGTAAGCGGCAGCGCTGGGAACGCGGTAAGTGCTGCCAATCAGACTGAATGCAGAATATATGATGTGTAATTATCATGTCATGTATACTGAACATAATGACTCCACGTGGGCTGCGTACAGTACACATCCATCACTGCCTGCGCAAGAGACACGACACGTGAGTCACAGAGACCGTCCATGGAAGAGACTGCGATGGAGCCAGAGAGCGAGTATAGAAACCGACAGAGACCGTCCATGGAAGAGACTGCGATGGAGCCAGAGAGCGAGTATAGAGACCGACAGAGACCGTCCATGGAAGAGACTGCGATGGAGACAGAGAGCGAGTATAGAGACCGACAGAGACCGTCCATGGAAGAGACAGCAATGGAGCCAGAGAGCAAGTATAGAGACCGACAGAGACCGTCCATGGAAGAGACAGCGATGGAGCCAGAGAGCAAGTATAGAGACCGACAGAGACCGTCCATGGAAGAGACAGCGATGGAGCCAGAGAGCGAGTATAGAGATCCGACAGAGACCGTCCATGGAAGAGACTGCGATGGAGCCAGAGAGCGAGTATAGAGACCGACAGAGACCGTCCATGGAAGAGACAGCGATGGAGCCAGAGAGCGAGTATAGAGACCGACAGAGACCGTCCATGGAAGAGACAGCAATGGAGCCAGAGAGCAAGTATAGAGACCGACAGAGACCGTCCATGGAAGAGACAGCGATGGAGCCAGAGAGCAAGTATAGAGACCGACAGAGACCGTCCATGGAAGAGACAGCGATGGAGCCAGAGAGCGAGTATAGAGACCGACAGAGACCGTCCATGGAAGAGACAGCAATGGAGCCAGAGAGCAAGTATAGAGACCGATAGAGACCGTCCATGGAAGAGACTGCGATGGAGCCAGAGAGCGAGTATAGAGTCCGACAGAGACCGTCCATGGAAGAGACTGCGATGGAGACAGAGAGCGAGTATAGAGACCGACAGAGACCGTCCATGGAAGAGACTGCGATGGAGACAGAGAGCGAGTATAGAGACCGACAGAGACCGTCCATGGAAGAGACTGTGATAGAGTCCCTTTCATCATCTATAGAGACAGACAGAGACAGTGCCACATACCCCTCTTCCTACACTAGAGGCTGACAGTGCACTATACATCTCATCTCACAATGTGCCTATATGTTACATTGTATCCACCCTATACATTAAACACTATATTGCCCAAAGTATTGTCCCCGCCCTCCCAATCATGTGACTCAGGTGTTCCAATCCTTTCCATTTCATGTGATTCAGGTGTTCCAATCCTTTCCATTTCATTTGACTCAGGTGTTCCAGTCCCCTCCATATCATGTGATTCAGGTGTTCCAATCCCCTCCATATCATGTGATTCAGGTGCTCCAATCCCCTACATATCATGTGATTCAGGTGTTCCAATCCCCTCCATATCATGTGATTCAGGTGCTCCAATCCCCTCCATATCATGTGATTCAGGTGTTCCAATCATCTCCATATCATGTGATTCAGGTGTTCCAATCCCCTCCATATCATGTGATTCAGGTGCTCCAATCCCCTCCATATCATATGATTCAGGTGTTCCAATCACCTCCATATCATGTGATTCAGGTGTTCCAATCCCCTCCATTTCATGTGATTCAGGTGTTCCAATCCCCTCCATATCATGTGATTCAGGTGTTCCATTCCCCTCCATATCATGTGATTCAGGTGCTCCAATCCCCTACATATCATGTGATTCAGGTGTTCCAATCCCCTCCATATCATGTGATTCAGGTGCTCCAATCCCCTCCATATCATGTGATTCAGGTGTTCCAATCACCTCCATATCATGTGATTCAGCTGTTCCAATCCCCTCCATATCATGTGATTCAGGTGCTCCAATCCCCTCCATATCATGTGATTCAGGTGTTCCAATCACCTCCATATCATGTGATTCAGGTGTTCCAATCCCCTCCATTTCATGTGATTCAGGTGTTCCAATCCCCTCCATATCATGTGATTCAGGTGTTCCAATCCCCTCCCAATCATGTGATTCAGGTGTTCCAATCCCCTCCCAATCATGTGATTCAGGTGTTCCAATCCCCTCCCAATCATGTGATTCAGGTGTTCCAATCCCCTCCCAATCATGTGATTCAGGTGTTCCAATCCCTCCATATCATGTGATTCAGGTGCTCCAATCCCCTCCCAATCATGTGATTCAGGTGCTCCAATCCCCTCCAAATCATGTGATTCAGGTGTTCCAATCCCCTCCATATCATGTGATTCAGGTGCTCCAATCCCCTCCATGGACACAGGTGTATACAATCAAGCCCCTAGGCATGCAGACGGCTTCTACAAACATTGGTGAAAGAATGGGTCGCTCTCAGGAGCTCAGTGACTCCAAGCGTGGTCCCGTGATAGGTGGCCACCTGGGCAATAAGTCCATCCGTGACATTTCCTGGCTACTAAATATTCCACGCTCAACTGTTAGTGGGATTATAACAAAGTGGAAGCCACTGGGAACAACAGCCACTCAGCCACCAAGTGGTAGGCCACGTCACATGACAGGGCGGGGTCAGCGCATGCTGAAGCACACAATGCGCAGAAGTCGCCAACTGTCTGCAGAGTCAATAGCTAAAGACCTCCAAACTTGGTGTGGCCTTCAGATGAGCCCAACAACAGTGCGTAGAGAGCTTCATGGAATGGGTTTCCATGGCCGAGCAGCTGCATCCAAGCCTTCCATCACCAAGTGCAATGCAAAGCGTCGGATGTCGTGGTGTAAAGCACGCCGCCACTGGACTCTAGAGCAGAGGAGACGTGTTCTCTGGAGGGACCAATCACATTTCCCTGTCTGCCAATCTGATGGACGTGTCTGGGTTTGGCGGTTGCCAGGAGAACAGTACTTGCCTGACTGCATTGTGTCAAGTGTAAAGTTTGGTGGAGGGGGGATTATGGTGTGGGGGTGTATTTCAGGGGTTGGGTTTGGCCCCCTAGTTCCAGTGAAGGGAACTCTTAAGGTGACATTTTGGACAATTTCATGCTCCCAACTTTGTGGGAGGAGTTTGGGGATGGCCCCTTCCTGTTCCAACATGACTGCCCCCCAGTGCACAAAGCAAGGTCCATAAAGACATGGAGGAGCCAGTTTGGGGTGGAGGAACTTGACTGTCCTGCACAGAGTCCTGACCTCAACCCCATAGAACACCTTTGGGATGAATTAGAGCAGAGACTGCGAGCCAGGCCTCCTCCCCCGACATCAGTGCCCCTCCCCCGACATCAGTGCCTGACCTGCCAAATGTGCTTCTGGAAGAATGGTCCAACCTTCCCATAGACACCCTCCTAAACCTTGTGGACGGCCTTCCCAGAAGAGGCAAAGGGCGGGGCCAACTCAATATTGAACCCTACGGACTAAGGTTGGGGGGGCCATTAAAGGTCATGTGCGTGGAAAGGGCGGGGCCAACTCAATATTGAACCCTACGTACTAAGACTGGGGGGGCCATTAAAGGTCATGTGCGTGGAAAGGGCGGGGCCAACTCAATATTGAACCCTACGGACTAAGACTGGGGGGCCATGAAAGGTCATGTGTGTGGAAAGAGCGGGGCCAACTCAATATTGAACCCTACGGACTAAGACTGGGGGGCCATTAAAGGTCATGTGCGTGGAAAGGGCGGGGCCAACTCAATATTGGACCCTATGGACTAACACTGGGGGGCCATTAAAGGTCATGTGCGTGGAAAGGGCAGACCAACTCAATATTGAACCCTACGGACTAACACTGGGGGGCCATTAAAGGTCATGTGCGTGGAAAGAGCGGGGCCAACTCAATATTGGACCCTACGGACTAACACTGGGGGGCCATTAAAGGTCATGTGTGGGAAGGGCGGGGCCAACTCAATATTGAACCCTACGGACTAAGACTGGAAGGACATTACAGGTCATGTGTGTGGAAAGGGCGGGGCCAACTCAATATTGAACCCTACGGACTAAGACTGGGGGGCCATTACAGGTCATGTGTGTGGAAAGGGCGGGGCCAACTCAATATTGAACCCTACGGCCTAAGACTGGGGGGCCATTACAGGTCATGTGTGTGGAAAGGGCAGGGCCAACTCAATATTGAACCCTAAGGACTAAGACTGGGGGGCCATTACAGGTCATGTGTGTGGAAAGGGCGGGGCCAACTCAATACTGAACCCTAAGGACTAAGACTGGGGGGCCATTAAAGGTCATGTGTGTGGAAAGGGCGGGGCCAACTCAATATTGAACCCTACGGACTAAGACTGGGAGGCCATTAAAGGTCATGTGCGTGGAAAGGGCGGGGCCAACTCAATATTGAACCCTACGGACTAAGACTGGGGGGCCATTAAAAGTCATGTGCGTGGAAAGGGCGGGGCCAACTCAATATTGGACCCTACGGACTAACACTGGGGGGCCATTAAAGGTCATGTGTGGGAAGGGCGGGGCCAACTCAATATTGAACCCTACGGACTAAGACTGGAAGGACATTACAGGTCATGTGTGTGGAAAGGGCGGGGCCAACTCAATATTGAACCCTACGGACTAAGACTGGGGGGCCATTACAGGTCATGTGTGTGGAAAGGGCGGGGCCAACTCAATATTGAACCCTACGGCCTAAGACTGGGGGGGCATTACAGGTCATGTGTGTGGAAAGGGCAGGGCCAACTCAATATTGAACCCTAAGGACTAAGACTGGGGGGCCATTACAGGTCATGTGTGTGGAAAGGCTGGGGCCAACTCAATACTGAACCCTAAGGACTAAGACTGGGGGGCCATTACAGGTCATGTGTGTGGAAAGGCCGGCGGCCCGATACTTGGGGCAATATAGTGTACATTGTATCCACCCAGGGGGCTCTGTACATGATCCTATGGCTCCTACATTGTATTGTACATCGCAGATCTGGTCACATGACCAGTCATGAAATAAACTTCAGCTCCATTGTTGCTCTTGTAAGATGTTCTTTTTTCTATCTAAGCCGGCCAAACACTAATAGATTTCTTTCATTCATCCTGCGGGGGACACAGCCACTTCAGATGACACCCATCTCCTGGGGGGTACATTGCCTGACACTACATCCAACTCTGGAGCGGCCTTTCTCAACCTTTCCAACATGGAGCCACCCTTGAAATAACCTCCCGTCTCAGGGAACCCCGGCTAACAATGACCATGTCTATGACTCCTCATACACCAGTGTGATGGCCAGGGGGAAGAATGCTCCTTACAGATAGCTAAACATATCAGTGGTGTCAGGGGGACCATATCTGAGGGCCAGAAGATGCTCATTGCTCGGGGAACCCCTACAACCTCTGGAGGAACCCCGGGTGACAACACACTGCTCTGGAGTTTAGATCCACTTTTCTTCCACCACAAGAGCTCTGCTGCCCCTTAGTGTCTAAATGATCTAAGTGCAGCTTTGGGTGTCCTGTATACTGTACTCTTTATTTTCATCATTAAACACAATGGGCCCCATAAACTATGATTGGTGGACAGAAACCGAGATCCCGCCTCCTCACCCCCTTTGCAGAACACTGCACACCTCCATTGTGCCAAACTGATAAATGATTTCCCTGGCACAGGCCATGCAGCTTCTGTGGGATCTGGTGACATTTGGTGCACTCTGGTCTCTGTTCCCTCTGGTGGCCCCTCTTCCTCTTGAGAGGTTTCTCTTTGTCCAGGCAATGTCTCTTCCTCACAGGCGGTGTCTCTCTTCCTCCAAGGTGGTCTCTCTTTCTCCAAGGTGGTCTCTCTTTCTCTAAGGCCATCTCTCTTCCTCCAGGCCTTTCTGACTCTTCAGGGTGGTCTCTTCTGCCAGAGCAGTCTTTCTCCAGGAGGCCTGTTTTTTCAGGACAGTCTCTCTCTTCCTCCAAGAAGGTCTCTCTTCCTCCAGGCAATCTCTCTTCCTCCAAGAAGGTCTCCCTTCCTCCAAGCAGTCTATCTTCCTCCAAGAAGGTCTCTCTTCCTCCAGGCAGTCTCTCTTCCTCCAAGAAGGTCTCTCTTCCTCCAGGCAGTCTCTCTTCCTCCAAGAAGGTCTCTCTTCCTCCAAAAAGGTCTCTCTTTCTCCAGGGGGAGCCTTTATGTCCATTTGTGTTGGTCTCTCCTCCTCCAGCCAGTCTTTCTTCCTCCAGGCCTTTCTGACTCTTCAGGGTGGTCTCTTCTGCCAGAGCAGTCTTTCTCCAGGAGGCCTGTTTTTTCAGGACAGTCTCTCTCTTCCTCCAAGAAGGTCTCTCTTCCTCCAAGAAGGTCTCTCTTCCTCCAGCCAGTCTCTCTTTCTCCAGGGGGCCTGTCTTTTCTCTTCGTCCAGGCAGTCTCTCTTTCTCCAAGAAGGTCTCTCTTCCTCCAAGAAGGTCTCTCTTTCTCCAAGAAGATCTCTCTTCCTCCAGGCAGTCTCTCTTCCTCCAAGAAGGTCTCTCTTCCTCCAGGCAGTCTCTCTTCCTCCAGGCCTTTCTGACTCTTCAGGGTGGTCTCTTCTGCCAGAGCAGTCTTTCTCCAGGGGGCCTGTCTTCTCTCTTCCTCCAGGGGGAGCCTTTATGTCCATTTGTGTTGGTCTCTCCTCCTCCAGGAAGGTCTCTCTTCCTCTTGGACAGTCTCTCTACTCCAGGGAAGTCTATCTTCATCCAATTGGTCTCTCTTTCCTCCAGGGTGGTCTTCTTCCTCCAGGGTGGTCTTTGTTCTTCCAGGTGGTCTCTCTTCCACCAGGGCAGTCCTTCTTTCTCCAGGGGAGCTTCTTTTTTCATCAGAACGTTCTCTATTATCCCCATAGTAGTCTCTTCTCTTCTCCAGGGCAGTCTATCTTTTCCCTCAAGGAGATCTCTCTTTCCAGGGAGGTCTTTCTTCATCCAGGTGGTCTCTCTTCCTCCAGGGAGGTCTCTCTTTGTCATAGTGGTCACTCTTCTTCCATTGGGGCCTGTCTCTTCAGGGCAGTCTCTCTTCCACAGCTTCCAGCGGAGGCCTTTCACAGGGATACATTGTTTCTTCAAAGTTTTCATCTAAATTGTAACTAAACGCAAACTTTTGGGTTGTCACCAGAACAGGAAATGAGGGGAAATCTTCCAATGGGGACACTGGTTCAGGGATTTCCTCTCACTTCCTGTTGTGGCTATGGGACAGGAAGTGAAGGGAAGTCCCCCCAATGGGACATAGACAGGGGTTCTAACCCTCCCTTACTACATCCAAAATTTTAAAAACAGTTTTGCCTTCAGTTATGCTTTTTGTAAAGGCCGCCTATACTGGGGCTGCCATTGCTGTGCCCCCCCCCCCCCCCGATAATGCCAGTTGCCTGGCTGTTCCTGGATTCAGTACGTTTCGACTCATTGTATTAGTTGTGGATCAGTGGCCCAAGTACTGAAGACACCGGATCAGCATGACAGTCAATGAACTGTTACTATCACATGGGGTGGTCAGTGATGGTCGCCTCAGTAGTTCTTTAACAGCTCAGTGGGGGGGGGGGGGTGCTGTAGTCCACCCGATTCCAGTTTCAGTCGCAGTGATGCCCCTCCCCCCATATCCCTCAAATCTGCAGCAACGGTATAATATACTAAATAAATGTCTGTCTTGCAGCCATGGCAACTGTACTGTAGTTTTCGGAGTCCTCGTCCCCCTGCTCTTGTAGCTGGCTCTCCACCCCCCCAACTGTGAGGTCACTGGCGGTGTG
>NW_028321207.1:0-46529 GCF_062004578.1 Staurois parvus
TAAGAGTTTTGTGTAATCAGGCCTTAAATGATTTTTTAAATGTGCACAAAAAACGCAAAAATGGCTCTGGCAGTGAAAGTGATAAAGGATAAGTCCAACACTCCCATTTTCTGAGGAGCAGCCAATCAGTGCTCATTACACTGCAAGGTCTCTTCCCTCCCTGCTAGTCCCCGGGTACGGTGCCGGAGACAGGCAGGGAGGGGAGGAGGAGATATAGAGTGCAATGTTAAAAATATTAAACGTTTAATTCGCCATAAAGTCCCTTTTTTTTTTTTTTTTTTAAAAGCCCCAGACAGTCCATAAAGCACCTCAGATTTAAATAGTGTTTTGGTTAAAATATATTTATTTTTTAGTCAGGACAAGTAGACCTGGAGACCGATTTAGTCCCTGAACAAGTAGTTTTTTCAAAAATTTCCACACCCGTTTCTGCCCAGGTACGGGCAGACAGCTTATTGTGAGCCTGCTGGAACCTGGCATTGCACCCACAATCTGATGATCACAGGTGCAATACTTTACAGAATGCAATGTAAAATAATAATAAATGCACATTTTTGGTGCTTGCAAAAAACACGTGCATTTATTATTTTTTTTTTTTTATAATAGGTGAACTTATCCTTTAAACTTGCAGGTTTCTGAGTGTAGACTTCGATCCTTCTTTAAATTGTAATGTAAAATAAATGCACCCAAATACATCCTAAAGACAATGGAAATATGAAAACTGTTCATAAGAAGTCAAGTGTTTGGAATTTTAAATCAAACTGATTGTATTCCTGTCCATGGTAGAATATGAGGGCAGTGCTGGGGTTGATGCTCTTCCAGATAACTAATATGTTTATTTTTGTTGTCAAAGTGAAAACGGAATGACTGTAAAGAGAAAGTTCTCTGGAGCAATTGTCGTCCCCAAGAATCTGTCCAAGGGAACGTCTGACTTGCTGGTGCTTTTCACGCTGGACCACAACTAGGATGTGTTCAAGGTAAGTTTGTTGATATGTTTGGATCGTGGTGTACCGGTGTCCTGACTGCAAGTGTTGTGGATTTATTCTGTGACTCAATAGCTAGTGCAGTAACCACCCCAACAAAATGTTATTGAATGACAGATTCTCTGATTATTATTATTATTATACAGGATTTATATAGTGCCAACAGTTTGCGCAGCGCTATACAAAATGAAGGTTGACATTACAGTTACAATACAATTTGTAACTGTAATGACAACAGTGCAAATTGTACTGATAATCAGAGAGTGAATTAGGAGCATTGTGGCATCATTTTGTTAATAAGGGGCGTATTCTGGAGATGTTGCGGAGGTTGAGGCGGCATGATTTGGACAGGGATTGGATGTGGGCCTGACAGGATATTTCAGAATCCAGGGTTACCCCTAGCACTTTGGCATTCAGGGATGGGTTGATAGTGGTGCTATTGATCCTGACTGAGAAATGGTTTTGGATAGGTTGAGTTTTAGGAAGTGGTGTGACATCCAGTCTGATTTGTCTCTGATATGTCTGTTAGTAAATCGTTAATACGTGAGGGAATTGAGGTGGTGAGCTGAGGAGTAGAGAGGTAGATTTGTGTGTCATCAGCATAGACATGGTATTGGAAACCATGGGAAGCTATCAGCTGACCCAAGGAAGAAGTGTAGATCGAGATTAGGAGAGGTCCAAGGACAGAACCTTGGGGGACCCCGACAGTGAGAGGAGTAGGAGAGGAGAAAGTATAGTTGTAAGTGACACTGAAGGTGCGGTGAGATAGGTAAGATTTGAACCAACGGAGAGTACAGTCACCAAGACCAAGTAAATAGAGTTTTTTTGAGGAGGAGGGGGTGGCCAACTGTGTCAAAGGCAGCACAGAGGTCCTAGAGCAAGAGTACGGAATAGTGACCATTGGTTTTCGCGGTTAGTAAGTCGTTTGTGAGTTTTAGGAGAGCAGTTTCTGTGGAGTGTTGTGGGTGAAATCCAGACTGAAGGGGAACGAGAAGGTTATTCTCAATAAGGTGGCAGCTCAGCTGGTTGTAGACTAGACATTCAAGGAGTTTGGAGGCAAAAGGGAGTAAGCAGATGGGTCTTAGGTTGCTAAGATTGCTGGGGTTCAGTGAGGCCTTTTTAAGTATGGGGGCGACTAGCACATGTTTTAGAGAGTTGGGGAAGATGCCAGTAGAAAGGGAGAGACTGACGATACGAGTTAAAGAGTGAAGAATAGAGCCAGAGGATGACCGAAGTATTTGCAAGGGAACAGGGTCCAGGGGGCAGGTGGTTAGGTAGGCTTTAGAAACGTTTACCAACCTCCTCTATAGTAGCTGGGTTAACCAAGGGAAGTATAGATTGTGCAGGTAGACAAGGAGTGTAGGGTGAGGGAGATATCTGTACAGTAGAGATCTCGTCACTAATTGTATCAATCTTATTTTTGAAGTGATTAGCGATCTCCTGGGCAGTGAGTGAGTTAGCGGCTGGAGGTAAAGGATGAAGTAGAGTTAAATGGAGAAAAGAGTTGATGGGGATTGCGTGAGAGGGTGTTAATGAGAGTGATAAAATAGGTCTGTTTGGCAGTGTGGAGACAGGAATTGTATTTTTGAAAGGCAGATTTATATTGATTGAAGTCTTGCTGGGGCTTAGTCGTATGCCATAAACGCTCAAGAGCATGGCTACATTTTTTGAGGCATCTGGTATTGTCTTTTTGCCAGGGCTGTAGCGGTTAGGGCCTAGGTCTGTGTGTAGTGAGGGGGGCCAATGTGTCCACAGTGGATGACAGTGAACTGTTGTAGACAGAAGTGGCCAGGTTGGGACAGGACAGGGCTGAGATTTTGTCATAGAGACAATCTGTTGCCGAAAAAAAGAAGAGAAGGGTTAAGATAACGAAGGTTTCTACCGGTAACTGGTAGTTGGAAGCCAAGGAGAGAGTGAGGCTAATAACGGAGTGATCAGAGATCGGAAAAAAGTTGGTGAGGTTGCAAAGAGTGCTGTCAGGAATGGACTTGCCAATAGTGGTGGGACTCACCTGCCTTGTGGGCTGCAGTACCAGGGCTGGCCAGCGGGTGCTCTCAACAACCAGAGGTTCACTTCGGCAATTAGCCATCACCTGGGGCTGATTGCAGGTGGTGTATTTAAGGGATGGCCAGACCTGCAGTCTGTGCCTTGGTGTGTGTTTTTCCATGGGCCCCTGTATCTTGTAACCTGCATTCCTGTTCCTGTTTCTGCCTGACTTGTTGCCGACCCTGCCTAATCCTGACTTCTGCTGACTTCTCCTGTTTGATCCCTGGCTTGTGACCCTGACCATTCTCTGCCTGACCCCCTGTACCTACCTGTCCGTTAGTTGCTGTACCCGGCTCGTGACCTGACTACTCTCCGCCTGCTCCTCCTGTACCTACCTGCCCGATAGTTATCGACACGGCCTGCCTGGCTACGTTGTGCTCTATATGTGTATGTACCTGTGTATCTATATCAGTTTAGGTTTGGGTTTGTTTTACCTTGTTGTATGAATTTGTGTTAGCTTGGTGTTTGGTGCACTGCGTTTATATTTGTATTGTTAGTCTTAATAAATTGTCTTATTTATACCATATCTGAAGCCTGCGTTTCCCTGTGTCAGTCCACACACTTCTGGTCACACCCGCATCCCTGACAAGTGCATAGGTAGGAGAATACAAGGTTGAGGCAGTTCCCATTAGAGTGAGTAGAAGCATGTGTCCATTGTTTTAGTCAATAGAAGTGGTTAGGCTCAGAAGTTTAGAGGTAGCAGGAGTTTTAAGATAAGCAGGGATGTTTAAGTCACCAAGAATGATTGTGGGAATTTGAGAAGAGAAAAAGTAAGGCAGCCAGGCAGAGAAGTCAACAAGGAAGCGTGATACCGGTTCAGGAGGCTGATAGAGCACAGCAAATCTTAAAGAAATTGGAGAGAATAGACGTATACAGTGAACTTCAAATGAGGAGAGGGAGGTCCTGAAAAGTGCTTTGAGGGGATAGGAGGATTCCAACTCCACCTCCTTTCCATCCACTAGACCTGTAAGAGTGAGTCCAGAGGAGACCACCATGGGAAAGGGCAGCAGGAGAGGGAAAGTCAGATTCATGAAGCCAGGTTTCTGTAGTTGAAGGAAAACCGAGGGCTGGGCCCACAGATTCAGAGGGTACACGATGCCACAATTACGTTTACTGAAGAGTTATAGTGATCATGTAGTTGAGCATACGTAAACAGAATGATAACAGCGCATAACCATACAGTAAGAATAATACTGTCTAACACTAACCCCGTACTTGCGGACTTTTCCCCAATGTCCAGAAAGCAGCCTGGCTGCGCCTGAATGTTCCTGAGCAAGATATAACGTTGGGGTGCACCCTAAGTATTGCGCAATACTATTTGTAATCCAAAGGAAAGTGGAGTATGTCTCTTGTAACTTTCTGGTATATATAAAATGTCACTGACCACGTGTGGTGCGATGTGCTGCGGCAAAGCCGCACTTACGGTTCCCTGCCAGGCTCTTGGTGTTTTCTCCTGACCCACTCCGGAACCAGACCACACAGTCACTTGTTTCCTGGCCTCGTTGTGGATCTTCCTTAGGTGCCCTTGCCAGATTCCACTGTGAGCCGTAAATCCTCTTCCAGGCCCCACACAGATTCTCCAGACGTCCTCAGCATCCAAAAGCCAGACCCAGACTCCACTTCCTCCTCAGAGTTTGTGATGCAGTAAGTCATTTCTTAATTGCAGCCTCAAACCTGCATTTACAGTTCACTATGACCCTTCTGAGGGTCCTACTCGGCCCCTAAATTAGTATTCATGAAACTTTATAGGGTAAATAAGCATTTATCTTGTCTTAGCAAAAGTCACTACAAAATCGATTCTTGTACTTTGCTGCCATCTACTGACCAAAGAGCATATTACAGGCACAATATAGTTTAACATTAGATGTCAGTATTCATCCATGCGTCACACCCTTACATAGTTGCAAGTAGGTTAAAGGAGTTAGTGATTCAAAGGTCATGGACAGAAGTGAGTTTGTTACAGACAGAGCAGACATTCCAAAGGGCACAGGAAAAGGGGAGGCTGGTTCTAGAAAGAAGAGGAATAGTAACCAGATTGTGTGGATTGCGGCCGCAGTTCGAGGATAAGGTGTGTTGGTCAAATGAGAAAGATGGTGGCCCAGGATTTGGGAAATGTCTCCCAGATGTTAGGAGATGCAGAAGGGTGAGAGAGGTAATATGGGAGTGTGACTTATATGGAGGGACAGGTCCCAGTGTCCTGGAGGTTTTATTAGGATGTGAGTTCAGAATTAGCAGGAGTTGATGAGTACAGTAATAAGGTGAAGGTAGGAGTGAGGGTGATATATATGAGTTGTGGGGTGGAGAAGAGGGGTGTAGGAGAGAGAGTTTGAAGAGAGAGGATACAACTGTGAGAAGGAGGAGTAGGGAGTGCATGTTACAGAGTGGTGAGATGAAGAAGCAGACTGGGTAAGAGATGAAAGAGTGGAAGAGGAAACAGGTCACCTGTAGTCTGTTTAGTATTTGAAGTCGTCTGCTGTGGTTTTGCTGAAGTGCAGAGCCAAAGTGCAATGCTCAATACTTAATCCAAGATGATAGTTGCCAATGCTACCCATGGCTGTGCTGCCTCTGGCTGTGCCTCCCCTAAGGAAGGTCTAAATTTTTACTGAGTTGGGTGGGGGTATTGCCAATTAATCAATGAGGAATGCATAGGAGAGACACATGGCTAGCAGGGCAAATTTCTCACACCAAAGGAGGACAAAAAGACTGCAGGAGGGCAGAGTTGTAAAGATTAGGATCAACTCATAAATTTGGGTAAGACAATAAGAGCAAAATAAACACCACAGTAATATGGACAGAGTTAGAGCTCGTTCACACTTGACTTATCTCTAACTCTTGCCAAACGCTCCTATAGTGTTTGACAGGCATTTGGGAAGCGTTTTTGAGGCATTTACCAAGCATTAAAACCGCACCACAAACACCTATAATGAAGTTTAATGGTATTATTGCTCCACAAACGCCCAGGCGTTTGAGGAGCGTCACCATAGACTTGAATGGGAGGTTTCAACTCCTCCTGACTCAACATGAGGCGTCAGTTTTGCGGCGACGCAACGCTTCAGTGTGAACAGCACTGTGTGCTGCCATGTGCAGAATATTCATAGGTGTTTGAGAAACGTTAAAAACACTTCCCAAACGCCTGTCTGACGCCTGCTGACAAAGCTAGTGTGAACGTAGCCGTAAAGATTTGGGAAGCAGTAAGAATTACCAAGAACATTGATAGCCATGAATCGGCTTCAGTTAGAGGTGGATTTTAAAAGCAGTATAGATTACCATATAGCAGTGCAGGGTGAATTCGCATTCATACATGGCATGGGCGATAGTACAGATGGATATTGCTTGCAGACATTTACCATATAGCAGTGCAGGGTGAATTCGCATTCATACATGGCATGGGCGATAGTACAGATGGATATTGCTTGCAGACATTTACCATATAGCAGTGCAGGGTGAATTCGCATTCATACATGGCATGGGCGATGATACTTCTATTTTGCTCCTGACTAAAAATAAGCAGTGGCTGTAGGGCCAGTTATTGGGGAGGGTGGGGAAATAACAGGGATTGTCAGTGTTTCAGTGTTAAAACCCTGCAAAAGGATTGTGGTGCAGAATTCCAATGGGTTACATTTAAGAAGACTTAATTGGGAGAATCCTGTCATTTCCAGTTGCTTTATGATGTTGAGTGAGTGTGCCCTGATCTCCCAACCTACAGTCAGTTGGGCAGGTTAGAAGTCCCAGTTGTTAAGTCTTTACCTGCTCAAATATTACTTTATCCTGTGAATTGTTGAACACATTTAAGTGCTTTCCAATTCGTCCATCACTACTCCCTAGACCAGTGGTCTCCAAACTGCTGCTCGAGGGCCATATCCAGTCCTTTACTTGCCTTTATCTAGCCCTTTGGACTTCCAAATTATTATGCAAATGATATTTTTCTCATTTACCTAAATAATTGATGTAAATAACAGTCGGCATAATTCTCATGTTATCAACTATTAAGAGTACAATTCAAATTTGATTGAACAAACCTCCTAATGATAACAGGATTTTTTTGAAACCTAAAACACTTACAATGCGCTGTTCCAAATTATTCCGCACAGTAAGTTTCAAAACACTTTATAGGTTGTAAAGAACTGAAAATTGTAGTTTCTTGTGTTTGCAGCATATTTACTGAAATCAAAAGCTATTTCAATCAAACTTTTAACAACATTTTAACAGGTCACGTTACATTTTAACATGGGACCCTTTATTTGATAGCAGCTTTACAAGTCTTGCATCCATTGAACTTGTGAGTTTTTGGACAGTTTCTGCTTGAATTTGTTTGCAAGATGTCAGAATAGCCTCCCAGAGCTACTGTTTGGATGTAAACTGCCTCCCACCCTCATAGATCTTTTGCTTGAGGATGCTCCAAAGGTTCTCTTTTACAAAAAGCTTTATTGAAAAATAAGCAAAGATGAACAGACAATCGTAACAAAAATTCAATGACCAACATTTACATAGTACAATAAATGAAGGGAAGCTGGTGCAAGGCATGCATCAATAAAGGCAAAATCGGAAAAGTTTACATAGGTGCCCGGAGGGAGGGGATGGGGAGGGAGGTTGGGAGAGAACGGGCAACAGACCTTTGTGGGCAATGATAATGTAAACTCCAAAGGGAAGTATTGCTATATCAACATTATAATAAACAGGAAAGGCCCGAGAAAAGGCCGCATCAAAAAACAGCACATATTCATGACCTAGAATTTAAAAAGAAATCTAGATTGCATAAATAGCCTTACGAATGCAGCGTAGAGAACAGGAGGTACAATCCGTAAATTATGTTTAAGAGCAGAGTAAACAGAAGAGTAGAAAAAGACAAATAGTAGAGAGACATGGACAACACACACAGACACACAACAAAAAAAAAAAAAAAAAAAAAAAAGGGGGGAGAGGGAGGGGCCCCGGGGGGATCACAGCAGAATCCATCCTCATATCGATAGAAGGGACTGGTCGAATCTCGAGGGCTGGGCTACGTCCAGCCAGGGACGCCATATCTGCAGAAATTTTGTATGGGTATCCAATAATATGGCCGTCAGTTTTTCATTGACCATAATGAAGTTCATCCGGTTTTTGACAGCCTCAAAGCTAAGAACAGGAGTCTTCCAAGCCCTCGCAATCGTCAACTTAGTTGCCATAAATAAATGTGATGCCAGTTGCCGTTCAGAGCGGAGAAGGCCCTCTGGTGGTTTAAATAGAAGCGCTTCATATGGATTACGCTTAATGTCTGTATGAAGAATAGTGCGGAGGAGGGCATACACCCTAATCCACAACCTGCTTACCTTAGGACAAGTCCACCAGATATGTGCCATGGTACCTAATTGCTGACATCCCCGAAAACAAACCGGGGAATAGGTAGGAATAAAACTAGCTAGACGGGCAGGCGTATAATACCATCGGTATAGAATTTTGTAGGCATTCTCAAGAATAATAACATTCCTGGAACACTTAGATAATGTTTGGGTCATGAGCTGCCAGTCTTGTTGATCCAGGGTTCCCCCTAATTCCGACTGCCAACGCTGATGGTAGGAACGAACCGGAGGGGTTCTATATGACATAATGGAAGAATAAATCAGGGAGATCAGACCTGGAGCATGAGGTCTATGTCTACACTGGCTTTCAAAAGGGGATAAACGGTAAGGTCCTGGATGCGTACGTATTAGAGTATGAATAAAGTGACGAAGTTGAAGATAACCAAAATGTTCTCGGAGGGGAATGTTATAAGAAGAACGCAAAGTGTCAAAGGTAATTATTCTGGTGGGGGATAGGAGTGAATGAATATCATAAAAACCATGTGTCTGCCACCAGACAAACTGTCTAGGGTTATCCTTACCCGGAGGGAATAATGGGTTATGCAATAGACGTAGCAGAGGCAGATGAGGAGAGATAAGGCCAGCGGAGTATTTTATAGAATCCCAAAGACGAAGCGAAAGTGTCAGCGTTGGGCTAAGATTAGATGGACGCTGAGCATTAGGGAGCCAGGGCAAGGAGGGGAGCGGTATCGGGTGAGAGTCCATCATATCTACTACAGCCCACAGGGGGAAATGGTGAGAAGCATGAATATGAGCTAAAGGGGCAATGTTAGCCGCCAAATAATAGGACTGGAGATTTGGAACAGATAACCCGCCCGCATTCCGCCGCGCAAATAAAATGTGCTTGCTAATTCTAGGTCGAGAGGAGCCCCAAATAAAGGACAAAAGTTTTCGCTGATGTATACGCAATATATGCGAAGGTACTGAAACTGGCAGAACACGAAATAGGTATAATAGTTTAGGAAGGTAGGTCATACGGATTGCATTAATTCTGCCAAACCATGATAACGGGAAATGGGACCAAGAGGACAAAAGCTCAGTCAACTCATGAAAAACAGTGGGAAAGTTAGCCTGATACAGTCCATCATATGTCGGGGTAAGCTTAATTCCTAGATATGGTAAGGCCGAAAGCCATTGGAAGGGGAACGTTTGCTTCAAAGTAGTCAGAAGTGATGGTGGGAGGGTAACTGACATAGCTCTTGATTTAGCTGGATTGACGTGTAAACCTGAGAGGGTGGCAAAAGAATCAAGAACTGCTAGTAAATTAGGCAAAGTAATCCCCGGATTCGAGATTGACAATAATATGTCATCCGCAAACAACAATAATTTATGTTGGGAGCCCGCCACATCGATTCCCTTAATATCAGGATGTACACGGATTGCTTCTGCCAACGGTTCCAGGGCTAAGATAAAAAGTAAAGGGGAAAGCGGGCAGCCCTGCCTAGTACCTCTAGCAACCGAGAACGTAGAAGACTCAAATCCGTAGTATCTAAGCTTCGCTTGAGGGGATGTATATAGTGAAGAGATCCATCGCAAGAAGGAAGGACCGAAGCCAAAACGATGGAGGACCGACAGGAGATACGGCCAGGATAAAGTGTCAAAAGCCTTGTTGATGTCCAAGGATAAGAGCATCATATCGATTTTACGAGTATGGGCCAAATGTTGCAATTGTAAAATACGTCTAATGGCATCTCCGGCCTGCCTATGGGGAACAAATCCCACCTGATCCTTTTTAATCAGACGAGAAAGGAAGGAATTCAATCGAGTAGCCAAAATCTTAGTAAGAATCTTCATATCGATATTGGTAAGAGAGATAGGCCTATAATTAGCCCAGGAAGAATGATCTCGGTCCGGTTTAGGGATCATAACTACATTAGCAGTTAAAGAGTCCGGGGAAAAATTTGAACCTCCCTTCACCGCATTAAACATAGCGGCAAGGTGGGGAGCGAGCACATCAGCCAATTTCTTATAATATAGTGCCGTGTATCCATCAGGACCTGGGCGTTTGCCTGTTTTCAGTTCCGCTATACATTGCAAAACTTCAGATACTTGGATATTGCGATCCATCAGATCCTTATGGGCCGGTGTTAAAGTAGGTAATGACAAACTAGATAAGAAGTCAGAAATAGACTGAGGGTCAGCCCGGGTGGGATCAGAGTAAAGTTTAGCTAGTCTGTGCCGGAACTCCTCTAAAACCGTTACTGGGTTGCTCGTAAGGGTATTGTGACGAGTACGTAAAGATATCGGTTTAGGGTGTTGCGCAAAAGAACGCAATCTACGGGCCAACATAGAGTCTGGTTTGTTAGCTTTGCAATACCACTTCTGGCGAGTCCAACGTAAGGAGCGCTCAGCCTCATCTGTTAAACACAGATCCAACTCCAAAGGTTCTCAATAGGATTGAGGTCAGGGGAGGATGGAGGCCACACCATGACTTTCTCTCCTTTTATCCCCATAGCAGCCATTGATGCAGAGGTATTCTTTGCAGCATGAGATGGTGCATTGTCATGCATGAAGATGATTTTATTACGGAAAGCATAGTTCTTCCTTCTGTACCAGGGAAGAAAGTGGTCAGTCATAAACTCCACATACTTTGCAGAGGTCATTTTTACACCTTCGGGGACCCTAAAGGCGCCGACTAGCTCTGTTCCCATGATTCCGGCCCAAAACATGACTCCACCACCGCCTTGCTGACGTCGCAGCCTTGTTGGAACAGGGTGGCCGTCCACCAACCATCCACTACTCCATCCATTTGGACCATCCAGGGTTGCACGACACTCATCAGTGAACAGGACTGTTTGAAAATTAGTCTTCATGCATTTTTCTGCCCAATGCAGCTGTTTCTGCTTGTGAGCATTGGTTAGTGGTGGCCGAATAGAAGGTTTATGCACAGTTGCAAGACTCTGGAGGACTCTACACCTTGTTGTCCGTGGGACTCCAGAGGCACAAGCAGCTTCAAATATCTGTTTGCTGCTATGTAATGGTATTTTAGCAGCTGCTCTCTTGATCCGATGCATGGATCTGGCAGAAATCTTCCTCAATGTGCCTTTATCTGCACGAACCCGTCTGTGCTCTGAATCAGCCACAAATCTCTTAATAGTGCGATGATCACGCTTAAGTTTTCGTGAAATATCGAATGTTTTGATACCTTGTCCAAGGCATTGAACTATTTCACTCTTTTTGGCAGCAGAGAGATCCTTTTTCTTCCCCATATTGCTTGAAAACGGTGCTCTGCTTAATAATGTGGAACGCCCTCCTTCAGTAGTGTTTCCTTAAATTGGGCTCACCTGCTAATCTAATTATCACAGGTGTCCGAGATTGTGTTCAGTGATCAAAAGAGCCCTGACACACAATGCCATCCATGAGTTAAACTGAAAAACAAAATATTTAATCTTTGTGACACTTAAATAGAATTTGCATAATAATTTGGAACAGGGTGTATTCCTCCCTCTGACCAACAATGAGGTATTATTCCTCCCATCAGTGATGGACTATTCCTTTCACTGACACCAGCTATGTTTTTTGTGTTAAGTGTTAAGCTAAGTGTTTTTTTTTTTTTGTTTTTTTTTTTTTAGATTCCTGGAAGTTTGCAGGAATGGTCAGTGATAAGCTGGTGGTTACTCGGCAGGGAAGAGACCCAGACAGACACAGGTGGATATACCGTATTTTTTGCTCCATAAGATGCACCTAGGTTTTAGAGGAGGAAAACAAGAAAAAAAATATTTTGACCCAATGGACTGCAGACATAATACAGGAGATGACCAGAGACTGCGGACATACTACAGGAGATGACCAGAGACTGCGGACATAGTACAGGAGATGACCAGAGACTGCGGACAAACTACAGGAGATGACCAGAGACTGCAGATACAGTACAGGAGATGACCAGAGACTGCGAACACAGTAGAGGGGATGAGCAGAGACTGCGGTCACAGTACAGGGGATGAGCAGAGACTGCGGTCACAGTACAGGGGATGAGCAGAGACTGCGGTCACAGTACAGGGGATGAGCAGAGACTGCGGTCACAGTACAGGGGATGAGCAGAGACTGCGGTCACAGTACAGGGGATGAGCAGAGACTGCGGTCACAGTACAGGGGATGAGCAGAGACTGCGGTCACAGTACAGGGGATGAGCAGAGACTGCGGTCACAGTACAGGGGATGAGCAGAGACTGCGGTCACAGTACAGGGGATGAGCAGAGACTGCGGTCACAGTACAGGGGATGAGCAAAGACTGCTGACACAGTACAGGGGATGAGCAGAGACTGCTGACACAGTACAGGGGATGAGCAGAGACTGCTGACACAGTACAGGGGATGAGCAGAGACTGGTGACACAGTACAGGGGATGAGCAGAGACTGCGGACCTTTGGGGAGGGAGGGGTAGCAGGTACCCACTCCCACTTGCACTGAGTTGTCCTCCCTCCCCGTCTTCTGGGACACTGACAGGTCCCAGAAGACTGCTGGACCACTCACAGAGAGCAACACTTCTCATGCATGCGCAGTGGGCACCCGGCTGTCACAGCCTGGTGCCCACACTAAAGATGCCGGTGCTGGGAGAGAAGACTGTAGAGCTCTGGACCGAGGAACAGGTAAGGGCTCTGCTGCAGAGAAGAGCCGAGTGGCCGGCCAGGTATTCTGACACGGCGGCAGCAGGAATACCAGACCGGCTGCTCCATATTCGCTCCATAAGATGCACAGACATTTTTCTCCATTTTTTTTTTTTGGGGGGGTAATGCATCTTATGGAGCAAAAAATACGGTATATCAAATGTCTTTTTCCAGCCAATTGCTTTTCCGGGGGGTTTCACATTGTTTCTAATATATGGGTAAATTTAAGAGCTGTTTTGAAAGATGGATGGGTCCCTATTCAACTGTGCATTTCCTAGCCCCGTGGAAGACCACGCTTTTAGGATGGTCTAATATTTAATAAAATACAGCCTGTGAATTGCCCAGGGAGCAGCATTAACATTGTGGCTTGTAGTACATCCATAATTTTATACTAATAAGCTGTGTATTGGGTCTGTGCACAGGATGGGTCTCTCCATGGTGTTTGGGTGACAGGTTCTCTTTGATAAAATTCAACCTTCATTCTTCCTTGCAAAGTAAACGCATGAAGGTTAAATTAATCTGCACATTCAGGATAAAGCGACAGGTTCACCATAATGCCAACCTCCACAAATGCAAATACTTTCCTGGTTCTTGCTCCTCAGCCAATCTGTTCAGTTGGAAATGAAAGTAAAGCCCCGAAGGAGTGGTGTTTGTGAAGTCATGCTGGTGCTTGTTGAAGGGGGGGAATTGTTGGGAAAGGGTGAGGGATTACAGGAAACATTGATTTTCTCTTTTTTTAATCAACATACAGGATAAATTTAAAGTGATGTAAGGTTGTACTTTTTTTTAAGGCAAACCGCTCCAATCCTCTTCTTTTTTGTGTCATGTCCTCCTGCAGTCAATTCAATTTGTTCATTCTTCTTCTCTTTTCCAACAGATGGAGCGCAAGACTCCATGTCACTACCTGGGAACCATGAATGCTGTGCCCAGTGGGATGAAGCTCCATGACCTCAGAATCCCCATCCTCCTTCCCTCCTGATCACTGCAGTAAAAGTCGCCAACAGACTCATTCCATCCATCCATCCATCCTGCATTGCTGCTCTGTGCACCTTCATGTACGTAGTCATGATTTCTGTGTGCAGTGTTTAATTTTATTAAATTTAGACCTTTCCCACTGGCTGCTGTAGTTTTTCTTCTAGTTTGTGGTGAACAAACAAAATGCTATTCGTGTTAGCTACAATAGACTTGCTCAGTATCTAAACCAGCGGTCACTAAATGGCGGACCACAGTCCGAGAACGGCCCCAAAATGCTCCCTTCTGGACCGCCAGCCTGCAATGACAGATCTGCCGCTGAGCAGGGCGGTCCTCACAGCAACATGACATCACGTGTGTGCGCCCCGCCCCTTGCAGCTCACTGTCTCTCCGGCTCCCTCTCCCTGCCTGTACACAAGCATTCTTCAGCAAGGATCCTGACACAGCTCCTGTCTGCCCTTAAGGTAGGGTGTAGTCTTACAGGGGCACTCTGATGGGCACATTTAATGTTAGAGTCATGCTGATGGGCACATTTAATGTTAAGGTGCACTGTGATGGACACAACATAGAATGTGCCCATCAGAGTGCCCCTTACTATAAATGTGCCCATCAGAGTGTCCCTTAATATAAATGTACCCATCAGAGTGCCCCTTACTATAAATGTGCCCATCAGAGTGCCCCTTACTATAAATGTGCCCATCAGAGTGCCACTTACTATAAATGTGCCCATCAGAGTGCCCCTTACTATAAATGTGCCCATCAGAGTGTCCCTTAATATAAATGTGCCAATCAGAGTGCCCCTTACTATAAATGTGCCCATCAGAGTGCCCCTTACTATAAATGTGCCCATCAGAGTGCCCCTTACTATAAATGTGCCCATCAGAGTGCCCCTTACTATAAATGTGCCCATCAGAGTGCCCCTTATTTTATGTTAAGGGTGCACTCTGACGGCCCCATGTTATGTTAAGGGGGCACTCTGATGGCCCCATGTTATGTTAAGGGGGCACTCTGACGGCCCCATGTTATGTTAAGGGGGCACTTTGACGGGCCCATGTTATGTTAAGGGGGCACTCTGACGGGCACATACTGTGGAAAGGGGCACTCTGATGGGGAATATGATTTAAAGGGGTACTCTGAGTGAAAGGGGGCACTCTGATGGGAATACCTGATGTAAGGTGGCACTGTGATGGGGACACCTGTTGTAAAGGGGGCACTCTGATGGGCACACCTGATGTGATGGGAATACATGATGTAAAGTTGCACTCTGATGGCGACACTTAGTGTAAGGGGGTGCACTGATGGGCACACTCTATTTGGACCTCGGCCAGAAGAAAATTTTAGTGACCGGACTTCTTGAATTTTAATTCAATACCCCTGATCTAAAAAACTGTTATTGATCATCCTAAATTGGTGTAGTGACTCCTCCTGGCTAGAAAAGGAAAAACCTCCAGCACAGAGGTGGGCTGATATTACCCCAGGGTGGATCCATGGCCGCAGTGGAGAGTTACAGTGATGAAGGGCACCTAGCACTTTAGTATTTTATAGTATTCTGCTCTGGCTCATAAGAGAGAGAGGATTAGGGATTGAGATACCTCCAGCAACATGGGTTCAAAACGTCATCACACTCTCTGAGGGCAGACTCCAATCTTCCTCCAACAGGACTTCTTTTCCTGGCTCTCCAGCTTGGGTACTGTATGCTCCTTGACCTGGCAAGGCAGCTTGAGGATTTTCCTTGTGGTTTACCAAGACTGACATAAATATCTATAATCTAGTATTGCTGCAGCTCCCTTTTTTATTGCCCTAAGCGTCAGTGATTCCTAGTAGCAGCAGCCAGGAACACCAACACTGAGTTTAGGGGAGAGCCAAGTAAAAGACTATTGATCAACCTGGCAGAACTAAATTTACTAGTCACCTCTGTTTATGGCAGGGTGGCTACACTGGGCAAGTTGAAATGAGCAGATCGGTTATCAGGAAAAAACACATAAATACATTTTAAAAAAAAAGGTGAAATTATTCTTTAACTCTGTTTTGCAGATAAAAAAATGTGCATTTATTATTTATTTTTTTACTTGGAGCCTAGAAAGCATTGCACCCACAATTAGCAGATACAGGTGCCATGCAGGACTCCTGTAGACCTGTCAGTGTATCTGTGTGCTCCTACCTCATACAGGCAAGATGATACACACTGACAGACAGGAAGAGACAAAGAACTACCACAGTGCTCAACAGCTCCGTGGTAGTTCATTGAAAAAAAAAAAAAATAGTAACCGCTATCAGGGGAAAGATCTGCTCGCTGTGACTAGATGCAGCAGAGCGGGCCCCGGGAACATGTTGCATGTTCCCAAAGATTAACTTATCCTTTAACTTTGAGTTAAACCTGCATGCCAGAGATGGAGGCAGCTGATGTGATGTGCAACTCGCCATCCTTACTGGAGCTGTTGTATTCTCAGCCTTACTTTTGGCATTTTTATGTGGCTGACCAGTAAAGAGGGGGGGGGGGGGGGGTAGGATGAAACCCAAGCTTTCCCATGCAATTATTTTGCAGGTAAAACAAATGTGCATTCATTCATTTATTTATTTGTTTTGGTGCATGTAAAACATTGCACCCCGTGATCAGCAGATCGCTGGTGCAATGACAGGCTCCTGCAGGTTGTCATTGTATCTGTCTGCTCGTTCCTCATATGGACAGGCAGTTACACGATGACAGGAAGACTCAATGAACTGCCTAGAGCACTCACTAGCACCCTGGTAGTTCAAGAACTGCAAGCCGTCAGACGCAAAGACTGTTGATACTTGTAGTTCATTAATTTACATTCTGACCACACGGCTGCATTCTTTTCAAATTGTGACAGCTAGCGCTGAGAGAAGATCCCTGGCCCGCTGTCACAGGTGGGGGGGGGGGGGGGAATTTGTGACCCTAAAGTGTGTGGAACTTGTAACAAACCTTTAAGTTGCATGAAACCTTTCCTGCCAATATGTCTGGACCTGATTGGCATATTGCCTCTTTATTGTATGCTCTGTATAAGAAGTGCCAATATACTGGATGTGCTATACTCAGATTTGGGCAAGAAGAGGAGATTACTGTATAAATCTGCTTTATGGGTCAGTCCACCTAAAATGGATATTTTAATTATGGGTGGTGATTAGTAAATGGAGACCCCTCATATCTTAGGAATTCACAGTCTTCTCCATAAAATTCTTGGCTATGATAATGCACTAAAAGTGCCTCACAGTTTCTACCACTGTGCCGTGTGTTGCTGTTGGGCTTTGCTGACTGGACCCCCACCCATATCTTTGGGTTCCTTAAAGTGATATTAAAGGCAGATTAAGAAAAATAAATGTGTCATACTTACCTGCTCTGTGCATTGGTTTTGCACACAACATAAATATTAAATATTGGATGAAGCGCTCTGCTATAATAGTACTATACACAAAACCAAAATATTGTACAAATATATATAAAACAAAAAAAGAAAGTGACTAGTGCTTAATAAATATTATATGTGTAAACACAATAAAAATATATAATTCATATAAAACCAGTCTGCCCCCAAGTGGCTAAAAACTGGTTAAACATGTGCACACACGACTTAAATAAGGGTGACCAAGTGCTTACTTACATATATAATGTCTTAATAAATATAATAAAAAATCACAGTGAATAATCTCAAAAAGTGCCAAGTGTTAAAATGCAATCAATATACATCTAATATCATCATGTGCAAAATCATGCTATCATTCTTCTGTGAAAATTAAGATATAAATAGGTGCTTCTTCATCAAAATTGTGCTCAGACCAAGGTGTCACTCCAGTGCATCAATCCTAAATATCCAGAGTGCCTCCTCACCTCCAACATTCGACCCCTAGAGGTCACAGATCATTTATTTAAATGATGTTCCAGACCGACACCAGGATATATCTTGTCCCCACGACTCAAAATCTTATTATATAAGATGACTCAGCCATATATCCATGGACCATGGAAGATTAAGCAAAAAGAGAGATCTCCATTGCGCAATATGTAACGATTATTAAATATAAAGACCAGACGAATAACTCACATGCTCCTAGTAGTTAACAAGCGGTTCCCCCATATCCTATGGGAGTAATAGGAAATCACGTTTGGCAAAAACCGGAAGTGCGTCACCGGAAACACGTCACCGAGCTCCACCCGGAAATGACGGAATATGAGGGCACTCGAGCAGGCTCACTCCTGAGCTGCTGCTGTGTGTGACCATTTACACACACACACAGCATGGCTTGGCTCCATTCCTGGAATGAGGGGGGGCTCAGGGAAGTGGGGGCTGCTGTACACAAGTCTGTTTTTAACTTCATGTATTCAAGATAAAAAACGTTGAGCCTTTACAACCACTTTAACCACTTGCCCTCCAGAGGATCCCCCCACTCCTGACCAGGCCCTGTTTTGCGATATGGCGCTGTGTTAATTTAACTGACAATTGTGCAGTCATGCAACGCTGCACCCAAATGAAATTTGTCCTTTTCCCACAAATAGAGCTTTCTTTCTGTGGTATTTGATCGCTTGTGCGTTTTTTATTTTTTGAAAAAAAACCAATATTTTTAACGTTTTGCTTTTAAACATGTCTCCTCTTCTTCCTTCTCCTTTTCTTCTTCTTTTTCTTTTCTTCCTCTTTCTTCCTCTTCTTCTTTTTCTTTTCTTCCTCTTTCTTCTTCTTTTTCTTTTCTTCCTCTTTCTTCTTCTTTTTCTTTTCCTCCTTCTTTTTTTCCTCTTTCTTCTTCTTTTTCTTTTTTTTTTCTTTCGTCTTTTCCTCTTCTTTTTTTCTTTTCCTCTTCTTTTTTTCTTTTCCTCTTCTTTTTTTCTTTTCCTCTTCTTTTTTTCTTTTCCTCTTCTTTTCATCTTCTTTTCCTCTTCTTTTCATCTTCTTTTCCTCTTTGCTTCTTTCTTCTTTTCCTCTTTGCTTCTTTCTTCTTTTCCTCTGCTTTCTTCTTTTCTTTCTTCTTTTCATCTTCTACTTTTCTTGATTCTTTTCCTCTTCTTCTTTTCCTCTTCTTTTCTTCTTTTTTTTCTTTTCCTCTTCTTTCTTCTTTTCTTTCTTCTTTTCCTCTTCTTTTTTGTCTTCTTTTCCTCTTCTTTTCTTGATTCTTTTCCTCCTTCTTTTCCTCTTCTTTCTTCTTTTCCTCTTCTTTTCTGTCTTCTTTTACTCCTTATTTTCCTCTTCTTTCTTCTTCTTTTCCTCTTCTTTTTTGTCTTCTTTTCCTCTTCTTTTCTTTCTTCTTTTCCTCCTTCTTTTCCTCTTCTTTCTTCTTTTCCTCTTCTTTTCTGTCTTCTTTTACTCCTTCTTTTCCTCTTCTTTCTTCTTCTTTTCCTCTTCTTTTTTGTCTTCTTTTCCTCTTCTTTCTTCTTTTCCTCTTCTTTTCTTCTTATTTTCCTCTTCTTTCTTCTTTTCCTCTTCTTTTCTTTCTTCTTTTCTTCTGCTTTCTTCTTTTCCGTTGCTTTCTTCTTTCCTTTCTTCTATTCCTTCTCTTTCTTCTTTTCCTCTTCTTTTCTTCTTTCTTTTCTTCTTCTTTTTCTCTTCTTTTCTTTCTTTTTTTCCTTTTCTTTTCTTCTTTTCCTCTTCTTTTCTTTCTTCTTTTCCTCTTCTTTTCTTCTTTTCCTCTTCTTTTCTTTCTTCTTTTCCTCTTCTTTTCTTTCTTCTTTTCATCTTCTTTTCCAATTATTTTTCTCTTCTTTCTTCTTTTTCTTCTCTTTCTTCTCTTTCTTCTTTTCCTTCTCTATTCCTTCTCTTTCTTCTTTTCCTCTTCTTTTCCTATTGTTTTCTTTATTTTCCTTTTCTTTCTTCTTTTCTTTTTTCTTTCTTCTATTCCTTCTCATTCTTCTTTTCCTCTTTTCTTCTTCTTTTCCTCTTCTTTCTTCTTTTCCTCTTCTTTTCTCCTTCTTTTCCTCCTTTTCTTTCTTCTTTTCCTCTTCTTTCTTCTTTTCTTTCTTCTTTATCTCCTTCTATTCCTTCTCTTTCTTCTTTTCCCCTTCTTCTTTTCCTCTTCATTTCATTCTTCTTTTCCTCTTCTTTTCTTTCTTCTTTTGCTCTTCTTTCTTCTTTTCTTTCTTCCTTCTTCTTTTCCTTCTCTTTCTTCTTTTCCTCTTCTTTTCTTGCTTCTTTTCCTCTTCTTTCTTCTTTTCTTTCTTTTTCTTCTTTTCTTTCTCTTTCTTCTTTTCTTTCTTCTATTCCTTCTCTTTCCTATTTTCCTTTTCTTTTCTTTCTTCTTTTCCTTTTCTTTTCTTTCTTCTTTTCCTCTTCTTTTCTTTCTTCTTTTCCTTTTCTTTCTTTTTTCCTCTTCTTTCTTCTTTTGTTTCCCTTCTTTTTTTTCTTTTCTTTCTTCTATTCCTTCTCTTTATTCTTTTCCTCTTCTTTTTTTCTTTTCCTCTTCTTCTTTTCCTCTTCGTTTCTTTCTTCTTTTCCTCTTCGTTTCTTTCTTCTTTTCCTCTTCGTTTCTTTCTTCTTTTCCTCTTCTTTCTTCTTTTCTTTCTTTCTTCCTTCTTCTTTTCCTTCTCTTTCTTCTTTTCCTCTTCTTTTCTTTCTTTCTTCTTTCCTTTCTCTTATTTTCTTTCTTCTATTCCTTCTCTTTCTTCTTTTCCTCTTCTTTCTTCTTTTCTTTCTTCTTTTCCTCTTTCTATTCCTTCTCTTTCTTCTTTTCCCCTTCTTCTTTTCCTCTTCGTTTCTTTCTTCTTTTCCTCTTCTTTCTTCTTTTCTTTCTTCCTTCTTCTTTTCCTCTTTCTTCTTTTTCCTCTTCTCTTCTTTCTTCTTTTCCTCTTCTTTCTTCTTTTCTTTCTTCTTTCTTCTTTTCTTTCTCTTTCTTCTTTTCTTTCTCTTTCTTCTTTTCTTTCCTCTTTCTTCTTTTCTTTCTCTTTCTTCTTTTCTTTCTCTTTCTTCTTTTCTTTCTCTTTCTTCTTTTCTTTCTCTTTCTTCTTTTCTTTCTCTTTCTTCTTTTCTTTCTCTTTCTTCTTTTCTTTCTCTTTCTTCTTTTCTTTCTCTTCTTTCTCTTTCTTCTATTCCTTCTCTTTCTTCTTTTCCTCTTCTTTTCTTGCTTCTTTTCCTCTTCTTTTCTTCTTCTTTTCCTCTTCTTTCTTCTTTTCTTTCTCTTTCTTCTTTTCTTTCTTCTATTCCTTCTCTTTCTTCTTTTCCTTTTCTTTTCTTTCTTCTTTTCCTCTTCTTTTCCTCTTCTTTTCTTGCTTCTTTTCCTTTTCTTTTCTTTCTTCTTTTCCTTTTCTTTTCTTTCTTCTTTTCCTTTTCTTTTCTTTCTTCTTTTCCTTTTCTTTCTTTTTTCCTCTTCTTTCTTCTTTTGTTTCCCTTCTTTTTTTTCTTTTCTTTCTTCTATTCCTTCTCTTTATTCTTTTCCTCTTCTTTTTTTCTTTTCCTCTTCTTCTTTTCCTCTTCTCTTCTTCTTTCTTTTCTTCTTTTCCTCTTCTTTTCTTGCTGCTTTTCCTCTTCTTTTCTTGCTTCTTTTCCTCTTCTTTTCTTGCTTCTTTTCCGCTGCTTTTCCTCTTCTTTCTTCTTTTCCTCCTTCTTTTCTTCTTCTTTTCCTCTTCTTTCTTCTTTTCCTTCTTCTATTCCTTCTCTTTCTTCTTTTCCCTTCTTCTTTTCCTCTTCTTTTTTATTTCTTTTCTTCTTCTTTTGTTTCTTCTTTTCCTCTTCTTTTCTTTCTTCTTTTTCTCTTCTTTTCTTTCTTCTTTTCCTTTTCTTTTCTTCTTTTCCTCTTTTTTTCTTTCTTCTTTTCCTCTTCTTTTCTTTCTTCTTTTCCTCTTCTTTTCTTTCTTCTTTTCCTCTTCTTTTCTTTCTTCTTTTCCTTCTTCTATTCCTTCTCTTTCTTCTTTTCCCCTTCTTCTTTTCCTCTTCTTTTCTTTCTTCTTTTCCTCTTCTTTTTCTCTTCTTTTCTTTCTTCTTTTTCTTTCTTCTTTTTCTCTTCTTTTCTTTCTTCTTTTCCTTTTCTTTTCTTCTTTTCCTTTTCTTTTCCTCTTCTTTTCTTTCTTCTTTTCCTCTTCTTTTCACCTTCTTTTCCAATTATTTTCCTCTTCTTTTCTTTCTTCTTTTCCTCTTCTTTTCTTTCTTCTTTTTCTCTTCTTTTCTTTCTTCTTTTCCTTTCCTTTTCTTCTTTCTTTTCATCTTTTCCAATTATTTTCTCTTCTTTCTTCTTTTTCTTCTCTTTCTTCTTTTCCTTCTTCTATTCCTTCTTTCTTCTTTTCCTCTTCTTTTCTTCTTTTTTTTTTCCTCTTTTCCTCTTCTTTTTTTCCTCTTTTCCTCTTCTTTTCTTTCTTCTTTTCTTTTCCTTTCTTCTTTTCTTTTTTCTTTCTTCTATTCCTTATCTTTCTTCTTTTCTTTCTTTTCCTCTTCTTTTCTTTCTTCTTTTCTTCTTCTTTCTTCTTTTCCTCTTCTTTCTTCTTTTCTTTCTTTTTTTCCTCTTTTCTGTCTTCTTTTCCTCTTCTTTTCTTTCTTCTTTTCTTTCTTCTATTCCTTCTCTTTCTTCTTTTCCTCTTCTTTTCGTCTCTCTTTTCTTCTTCTTTTCCTCTTCTTTTCTTTATTCTTTGCCTCTTCTTTTCTTTCTTCTTTTCCTCTTCTTTTCCTCTTCTTTTCTTTCTTCTTTTCCTCTTCTTTATTCTTTTCCTTCTTCTATTCCTTCTCTTTCTTCTTTTCCCTTTCTTCTTTTCTCCTTCTTCTTTTCCTCTTCTTTTTTTCTCCTTCTTCTTTTCCTCTTCTTTTTTTCTCCTTCTTCTTTTCCTCTTCTTTTTTTCTTTCTTTTCTTCCTTCTTTTCCTCTTCTTTTCTTTCTTCTTTTCTTTCTTCTATTCCTTCTCTTTCTTCTTTTCTTTCTTCTATTCCTTCTCTTTCTTCTTTTCTTTCTTCTATTCCTTCTCTTTCTTCTTTTCCCTTTCTTCTTTTCCTCTTCTTTTCTTTCTTCTTTTCCTCTTCTTTTCTTTCTTCTTTTCCTCTTCATTTCTTTCTTCTTTTCCTCTTCATTTCTTTCTTCTTTTCCTCTTCATTTCTTTCTTCTTTTCCTCTTCTTTCTTCTTTTCCTCTTCTTTCTTCTTCTTTTTCTTCTTTTCCTTCTTTCTTCTTTTCTTTCTTCTATTCCTTCTCTTTCTTCTTTTCCCCTTCTTTTCTTCTTCTTTTCCTCTTCTTTTCTTTCTTCTTTTCCTCTTCTTTTCTTTCTTCTTTTCCTCTTCATTTCTTTCTTCTTTTCCTCTTCATTTCTTTCTTCTTTTCCTCTTCATTTCTTTCTTCTTTTCCTCTTCTTTCTTCTTTTCCTCTTCTTTCTTCTTCTTTTTCTTCTTTCTTCTTTTCTTTCTTCTATTCCTTCTCTTTCTTCTTTTCCCCTTCTTTTCTTCTTCTTTTCCTCTTCTTTTCTTTCTTCTTTTCCTCTTCTTTTCTTTCTTACTTTCCTCTTCTTTTCTTTCTTCTTTTCCTCTTCTTCTTTTCCTCTTCTTTCTTCTTTTCCTCTTCTTTTCTTTCTTCTTTTCCTCTTTTTTTTTTTCTTCTTTTCCTCTTCTTTTCTTTCTTCTTTTCCTCTTCTTTTCTTTCTTCTTTTCCTCTTTTTTTCTTTCTTCTTTTCCTCTTCTTTTCTTTCTTCTTTTCCTCTTTTTTTCTTTCTTCTTTTCTTTTCCTTTCTTCTTTTCTTTTTTCTTTCTTCTATTCCTTCTCTTTCTTCTTTTCCTCTTCTTTTCTTCTTTTTTTCCTCTTCTTTTCTTTATTCTTTGCCTCTTCTTTTCTTTCTTCTTTTCCTCTTCTTTATTCTTTTCCTTCTTCTATTCCTTCTCTTTCTTCTTTTCTCCTTCTTCTTTTCCTCTTCTTTTCTTCTTTCTTTTCTTCTTTTCTTTCTTCTTTTCCTCTTCTTTTCTTTCTTCTTTGCCTCTTCTTTTCTTTCTTCTGTTCCTTTTCTTTTCCTGTTCTTTTCTTTCTTCTTTTCCTCCTTCTTTTCTTTCTTCTTTTCCTCTTCTTTTCCTCTTCTTTTCTTTCTTCTTTTCCTCTTCTTTTCTTTCTTCTTTTCCTCTTCTTTTCTTTCTTCTTTTCCTCTTCTTTTCTTTCTTCTTTTCCTTTTCTTTTCTTTCTTCTTTTCCTTTTCTTCTTTTTCTTCTCTTCTCTTTCTTCTTTTCTTTCTTCTATTCCTTCTCTTTCTTCTTTTCTTTCTTCTATTCCTTCTCTTTCTTCTTTTCTTTCTTCTATTCCTTCTCTTTCTTCTTTTCCCCTTCTTCTTTTCCTCTTCTTTTCTTCTTTTTTTTCTTCTTTTCCTCTTCTTTTTTCTTCTTTTCTGTCTTCTTTTCTTCTTCTTTTCTTTCTGCTTTTCCTCCTGCTTTTCCTCCTTCTTTTCCTCCTTCTTTTCCTCTTCTTTTCTTTCTTCTTTTCCTTTGCTTTCTTCTTTTCTTTCTTCTATTCCTTCTCTTTCTTCTTTTCCTCTTCTTTTCTTTCTTCCTTTCCTATTTTTTTCTTTCTTCTTTTCCTTTGCTTTTGTTCTTCTTTTCCTCTGCTTTCTTCTTTTCCTCTTCTTTCTTCTTTTCCTTCTTCTATTCCTTCTCTTTCTTCTTTTCCTCTTCTTCTTTTCCTCTTCTTTTCCTCTTCTTTTCTCTCTTGTTTTCCTCTTCTTTTTTTCTTCTTTTCTGTCTTCTTTTCTTCTGCTTTTCTTTCTGCTTTTCCTCCTTCTTTTCCTCTTCTTTCTTCTTCTTGTCCTCTTCTTTCTTCTTTTCTTTCTTCTATTCCTTCTCTTTCTTCTTTTCTTTCTTCTTTTCCTCTTCTTTTCTTTCTTCTTTTCCTCTTCTTTTCCTCTTCTTTTCCTCTTCTTTCTTCTTTTCCTCTTCTTTTCTTTCTTCTTTTCCTCTTCTTTTCTTTCTTTTTTTCCTCTTCTCTTCTACTTCTTTTCCTCTTCTTTCTTCTTTTCCTCTTCTTTCTTCTTTTCCTCCTTCTATTCCTTCTCTTTCTTCTTTTCCTCCTTCTATTCCTTCTCTTTCTTCTTGTCCTCTTCTTCTTTTCCTCTTCTTTTTTATTTCTTTTCTTTCTTCTTTTCCTCTTTTTTTCTTCTTTTCCTCTTCTTTTCTTTCTTCTTTTCCTCTTCTTTTCTTTCTTCTTTTCTTTCTTTTTTTCCTCTTCTTTTCTTTCTTCTTTTCCTCTTTTTTTCTTGCTGCTTTTCCTCTTCTTTCTTCTTCTTTGCCTCTTCTTTCTTCTTTTTCTCCTTCTTTTCTTTCTTCTTTTCCTCTTCTTTCTTCTTTTCCTCCTTCTATTCCTTCTCTTTCTTCTTTTCCCTTTCTTCTTTTCCTCTTCTTTTCCCTTTCTTCTTTTCCTCTTCTTTCTTCTTTTCCTCTTCTTTTCTTGCTTCTTTTCCTCTTCTTTCTACTTCTTTTCCTCTTCTTTTCCTCTTCTTTTCTTCTTCTTTTCCTCTTCTTTCTACTTCTTTTCCTCTTCTTTCTTCTTCTTTTCCTCTTCTTTCTTATTTTCCTCTTTCTTTTCTTTCTTCTTTTCCTCTTCTTTCTTCTTCTTTCTTCTTCTTTTCCTCTTCTTTCTTCTTTTCTTTCTTCTTTTCCTCCTTCTATTCCTTCTCTTTCTTCTTTTCCCCTTCATCTTTTCCTCTTCGTTTCTTTCTTCTTTTCCTCTTCTTTTCTTTCTTCCTTCTTCTTTTCCTTCTCTTTCTTCTTTTCCTCTTCTTTTCCTCTTTCTTCTTTTCCTCTTTCTTCTTTCTTCTTTTCTTTCTCTTATTTTCTTTCTTCTATTCCTTTTCTTTCTTCTTTTCCTCTTCTTTTCTTTCTTCTTTTCCTCTTCTTTCTTCTTTTCTTTCTTCTTTTCCTCTTTCTATTCCTTCTCTTTCTTCTTTTCCCCTTCTTCTTTTCATCTTCGTTTCTTTCTTCTTTTCCTCTTCTTTTCTTTCTTCCTTCTTCTTTTCCTTCTCTTTCTTCTTTTCCTCTTCTTTTCCTCTTTCTTCTTTTCCTCTTTCTTCTTTCTTCTTTTCTTTCTCTTATTTTCTTTCTTCTATTCCTTTTCTTTCTTCTTTTCCTCTTCTTTTCTTTCTTCTTTTCCTCTTCTTTCTTCTTTTCTTTCTTCTTTTCCTCTTTCTATTCCTTCTCTTTCTTCTTTTCCCCTTCTTCTTTTCATCTTCGTTTCTTTCTTCTTTTCCTCTTCTTTCTTCTTTTCCTCTTCTTTCTTCTTTTCCTCTTCTTTCTTCTTTTCCTCTTCTTTCTTCTTTTCTTTCTTCCTTCTTCTTTTCCTTCTCTTTCTTCTTTTCCTCTTCTTTTCTTGCTTCTTTTCCTCTTCTTTTCTTCTTCTTTTCCTCTTCTTTCTTTTTTTTCTTCTTTCTTCTTTTCTTTCTCTTTCTTCTTTTCTTTCTTCTATTCCTTCTCTTTCTTCTTTTCCTCTTCTTTCCTCTTCTTTTCCTTTTCTTTCTTCTTTTCCTTTTCTTTCTTCTTTTCCTTTTCTTTCTTCTTTTCCTTTTCTTTTCTTTCTTCTTTTCCTTCTTTTTTCCTCTTCTTTCTTCTTTCTTCTTTTCCTTCTCTTTATTCTTTTCTTTCTTCTATTCCTTCTCTTTATTCTTTTCGTCTTCTTTTTTTCTTTTCCTCTTCTTTTCCTCTTCTCTTCTTCTTTCTTTTCTTCTTTTCCTCTTCTTTTTATTCTTCTTTTTCTCTTCTTTTTTTTCTTCTTTTCCTCTTCATTTCTTTCTTCTATTCCTTCTCTTTCTTCTTTTCCCTTTCTTCTTTTCTTCTTTCTTTTTTTCTTCATTTCCTCTTCTTTTCTTTCTTCTTTTCCTCTTCTTTTCTTGCTTCTTTTCCTCTTCTTTTCTTGCTTCTTTTCTCCTTCTTTTCTTTCTTCTTTTCCTCTTCTTTCTTCTTTTCTTTCTTCCTTCTTCTTTTCCTTCTTCCTTCTTCTTTTCCTTTTCTTTTCTTGCTTCTTTTCCTCTTCTTTTCTTGCTTCTTTTCCTCTTCTTTTCTTGCTTCTTTTCCTCTTCTTTTCTTCTTCTTTTCCTCTTCTTTTCCTCTTCTTTTCTTCTTCTTTTCCTCTTCTTTTCTTCTTCTTTTCCTCTTCTTTTCCTCTTCTTTCTTCTTCTTTTCCTCTTCTTTTCCTCTTCTTTCTTCTTCTTTTCCTCTTCTTTTCCTCTTCTTTTCCTCTTCTTTCTTATTTTCCTCTTTCTTTTCTTTCTTCTTTTCCTCTTCTTTCTTCTTCTTTCTTCTTCTTTTCCTCTTCTTTCTTCTTTTCTTTCTTCTTTTCCTCCTTCTATTCCTTCTCTTTCTTCTTTTCCCCTTCTTCTTTTCCTCTTCGTTTCTTTCTTCTTTTCCTCTTCTTTTCTTTCTTCTTTTCCTCTTCGTTTCTTCTTTTCTTTCTTTCTTCCTTCTTCTTTTCCTTCTCTTTCTTCTTTTCCTCTCTTATTTTCTTTCTTCTTTCTTCTTTTCTTTCTCTTATTTTCTTTCTTCTATTCCTTCTCTTTCTTCTTTTCCTCTTCTTTTCTTTCTTCTTTTCCTCTTCTTTCTTCTTTTCCTCTTCTTTTCTTGCTTCTTTTCCTCTTCTTTTCTTCTTCTTTTCCTCTTCTTTCTTCTTTTCTTTCTTCTTTTCTTTCTCTTTCTTCTTTTCTTTCTTCTTTTCTTTCTCTTTCTTCTTTTCTTTCTTCTTTTCTTTCTTCTTTTCTTTCTCTTCTTTCTCTTTCTTCTATTCCTTCTCTTTCTTCTTTTCCTTTTCTTTTCTTTCTTCTTTTCCTCTTCTTTTCTTGCTTCTTTTCCTCTTCTTTTCTTCTTCTTTTCCTCTTCTTTTCTTCTTCTTTTCCTCTCCTTTTTTCATCTTCTTTTCCTTTTCTTTCTTCTTTTCTTTCTCTTTCTTCTTTTCTTTCTCTTTCTTCCTCTTTCTTCTTTTCTTTCTTCTATTCCTTCTCTTTCTTCTTTTCCTTTTCTTTTCTTTCTTCTTTTCCTCTTCTTTTCTTTCTTCTTTTCCTTTTCTTTCTTTTTTCCTCTTCTTTTCTTCTTTTGTTTCCCTTCTTTTTTTTTCTTTTCTTTCTTCTATTCCTTCTCTTTATTCTTTTCCTCTTCTTTTCTTCTTTTCCTCTTCTTCTTTTCCTCTTCTCTTCTTCTTTCTTTTCTTCTTTTCCTCTTCTTTTCTTGCTTCTTTTCTGCTTCTTTTCCTCTTCTTTCTTCTTTTCCTCTTCTTTTCTTTTTTCTTTTCCTCTTCTTTTCTTTGTTTTCTTCTTTTCTTTGCTTTTCTTCTTCTCTTCATTTCTTCTTCTTTCCTTCTTTCTTTTTCTTCTCCCCTTCTTTCTTTCTTTCTTTCTTTCTCTTCTCCCTTTCTTCTTTCTTTTTCTTCTCCCTTTCTTCTTTCTTTTTCTTCTCCCTTTCTTCTTTCTTTTTCTTCTCCCTTTCTTCTTTCTTTTTCTTCTCCCTTTCTTCTTTCTTTTTCTTCTCCCTTTCTTCTTTCTTTTTCTTCTCCCTTTCTTCTTCTTCTCCCTTTCTTCTTCTTCTCCCTTTCTTCTTCTTCTCCCTTTCTTCTTCTTCTCCCTTTCTTCTTCTTCTCCCTTTCTTCTTCTTCTCCCTTTCTTCTTCTTCTCCCTTTCTTCTTCTTCTCCCTTTCTTTTTCTTCTCCCTTTCTTCTTTCTTTTTCTTCTCCTTTTTTTCCTCCTCCTCCTCCTCCTCCTCCCATCATCTCCTCCCATCATCTCCTCCTCCTCCCATCATCTCCTCCTCCTCCATTTCTATCTCCTCCATTATCCCCATCTCCTCCTCCATCATCCCCATCTCCTCTTCCTCCTCCATCTCTATCTCCTCCTTTTCCATCTCCTCCTCCATCATCTCCTCCTCTTTCATCTCCATTTCCTTCTCTTCCATCTCCTCCTTCTCTATCATCCCCATCTCCTCCTCCATCATCCCCATCTTCTCTTCCTCCTCCATCTCCTCCTCCTCCTCCTATCTCTTCCTCCATCTCCTCCTCCTCCATCATCCCCATCTCCTCCTCCATCATCCCCATCTTCTCTTCCTCCTCCATCTCCTCCTCCTCCCCAATCTCTTCCTCCTCCTCCTATCTCTTCCTCCATCTCCTCCTCCTCCATCATCTCCATCTCCTCCTCCATCATCTCATCCTCTTCCATCTCCATTTCCTCCATCATCTCCTCTTCCTCCATCATCCCCATCCATCACCTCTATCTGCTCCTCCATCTCTATCTCCTCCTCCTCCTGCATCTCCCCCTCCTTCATCTTCTCCACCTCCTCCTCTATCATCTCCTCCATCATCTCCATCTCCTCCTCCTCCATCATCTCCTCCTCTTCCATCCCCATCTCCATCATCCCATCTCCTCCTCCATCATCTCCATCTGCTCTTCCTCCTCCATGTCCTCTTCCTCCATCTTCTCCTCCTCCTCCTCCATCATCTCCTTCTCCTCCTCCTCCCCCTCCTCCATCATCATCCTCCTCACAGTAACAATATAACATGAAGTCAACAAAACATTTTTTTTTTAACCTTTTTGTTTACTTTTTAATTTCCTAAATTTTTTTTTGTACTTGAGATCGAATCGTGACACCCACGGGTCGGCGGGGGCTTGGGCGCGCCCCCCTGCCTGCAAAAACAACGGGAGTGCGAATGACGTTTTGAAACGTGATTTTGTGCAGCGGTGCCACCCTGTCGCCATTTTTATACAGTGGCTGGTCGGCAACCAGTTAATTTTGTAAATTTTTCTTTCTACCTTGTGATTTATGTTTTGTAAACACAGGAACCGGCTGATCTGTGATTCGTTACAGCAGATCAGCATGATGACTGATCGGTGCTGTACCAAATCAAAGCAGTGCCGGGCTGGCTGGCACACGTGTGCACCCCCTGTCCGGGTGCTTGAATGGTGTATGAAGTACGTGATCCAGTGCAGGGAGCCCACTTTGCCAACGTATTCCTACGTGAAACGGTCTGCAAACAGTTAAGATAGGTAGAGGAATGAAATTTCCCAATAATGACACTGAAGTGTAATAACCGGAAATGGATATTCCACACTGTATAATGTGTAGCTTTGATGTAAAACATTGTTTTCCCCCATGTAGTTGTATGTTATTGTATATATTATTATTCTGACTACTTTCAGAGCGTGAGGAAAGTACTGTTGAGAACCGTCAGTTGTCAAAGCAGGGATCGGCACCGATCATCAGTGCTCAGCAGTGCCACCCACCACTTCTGCCCAGCAGTGCCGCCCACCTGTGCCAAGCAGTGCCACCCACCTGTGCCAAGCAGTGCCACCCACCTATGCCAAGCAGTGCCACCCACCAGTTCTGCCCACAAGTACCCAGCAGTGCCACCCACCTGTGCCACCAGTCAGTGCCGCCAGTCAGTTCCCAGCAGTTGCGCCAGTCAGTATCGCCTATCATCGCCGAATATCATTACCCAACTCATTAGTGCTGCCTATCAGTGCAGCTTCATCAACGCAGATCAGTGAAGGAGAAAAATGACCAGTTTGCAAAATGTTATAATAGAAACAAAGGAACTTTTTTTTTTGCTCTTTTTTTGTTTATGGCGCAAAAAGTAAAACACCCAGCAGCAAGTAAATACCACCAAAAGAAAGCTCGATTTGTGAGAAAAAAATAATAAAAATTCCATATGGGAATAATGTTGCATGATCACGCAATTGTCCTTCAAATTGCGACAGCGCTGAAAGCTGAAAATTGGCCTGGTAAGGAACGGGATATAAGTGCCCGGTAGGCAAGTGGTTAATGTCTGTGGGAGGAATATTGCCTCAAGAAGAACACATACCTAAAAATAAAACATATGGATTCCTCCATTCACATCGATCAATGTGGATGAAGAAATCTGTGCCAGAAGAAAACGGAAAAAAAATATATGCCGAAGTATAGGAGCGATCCACCCACTGACCGCCCCCGGCCCCCATATTTGGGCGTATACATTCTGTCAGAGTAAACATGTCAGTGCTGCAGCTGATTGGTCTTCCTGCAAAGCAAACAACGATTAACAATAAAACACAGTAACAATATAACATGAAGTCAACAAAACAACAATTTGTTTTTAACTTTCTTAACGTTTGTTTTCTTTTTAATTTTTTAAGTTTTTTTTTTACTTTTTTGATTAATGTTTTGTAAACACAGGAACCAGCTGATCTGTGATTCATTACAGCAGATCAGCATGATGACTGATGAGTGCTGTACCGAATCAAAGCAGTGCTGGTCTGGCGGGCACATGTGTGCACCCCCTGTCCCGGTGCTCGGATCGCATTCTAAGTACGTGGTCCAGTGCAGGGAGCCCGCTTTGCCACCGTATTCCTATGTGAAGCGGTCAGCAAGCAGTTAAGATAGGTAGATGAATGAAATTTCCCAAACAGACAGTGATTGGATATTTTCTAATAATGACACTGAAGTGTAATAACCGGAACTGGATATTCCACAATGTATAACGTGTAGCTTAGATGTTAAATAATAGTTTTCCTCATGTAGTTGTATGTTATTGTATATATTATTATTTGACTAGATAATGTGTATAATAGTTACCACTAGTTCTGGATAAATGTCTAAGTAAGTGACAATGTACCTCTAGATCAGATATAAAAAACCTTTTAAAAAGTAAGTTACGTTACCTCAGGGCAGGGGTGTCAAATTCTTTATCATAGTGGGCCCCATCCGCATTATGGATGCCCTCAAAGGGCTGACTGTCTCTGTAAGACTAGACATCCAGGGCACCCCCCCCCCCTTACATCAGATATCATGAGCCTCCCCCCACCATCAGAGGTCAAGGTTCCCCCTACCCTCCCTTACATCACAGTGCACCCCCCCTTATTTTCTTATTTTGTGCTGCTGCTGGGAAAAAGTGGAGGGCAAGTGTGCTGGGAAGTAGAAAGTTCAGGATCTGGAGGGGGACCAGAGGAGGGCTGGAGTCAGCTGCCAGAATCTGCTGAATCCTGAGACCAGGGGAGGCAGCGATGAGGGGGTGCTGCGGCTGCACAGAGAGGCACAGGATCTGTAGGAGGAGTCCTGTCCTCTGTGCTGCCAACTGCTGGGACTTGGATATGGCCCGTGGGCCTTGTGTTTGACACATGTTCCTTAGGGCATGTTAAAATATCTGTAAAGTTACATGACCGCATGTATCGTTAATATGAAGTTACTGGACAAAGAATCAAGCTAGGCCCATTACAGTGACTGTAGCTCCTTGAAAAAGGGGAGATTTTGAAAGGTGTAATAAACAGCCCAGTAAATGGAGAATGTTGTATAGCACATTAACCACTTACCCTCTGGAAGATTTACCCCCCTTCATGACCAGAACATTTTCTTGCTATATGGCGCTGCACTACTTTAAGTGACAATTGCACTTTCATGCAACGCTGTACATAAATACAATTTATGTAATTCTTTACATGCAAATAGAGATTTCTTTTGGTGATATTTGATCACTATTGGGTTATTAATTTCCCGCACTATAAATGGAAAAAAAAACAATATTTTTTACTTTACATATCCCATAAAAAAAAAGTAACAAAAATAAAATTTCTTCATCAATTCAGGCCAAAATGTACTCTGTTACATGTCTTTGGTAAACAAAATCCCAGTAAGTGTATATTAATTGGTGTGCGTGAAAATGATATCATCTACTAATAGCAGTATGTATACAGGAATATTTTTCTCTCTAGTAATGCCAGCGATCAGCGACTTATAACAGGACTGTGATAGATGTGTTTGTAAAGTCTCTAGGTTAGAGTGGGTCGTGAGGGAACTAACCGGTATGTAAATGGCTCTTTAGTGTCTAAGTGAGGACGGTGAAGGTTAAAAATCTTTAAAATATTTACATGGCAAAGCATCTAAGAGAGAGTTGGTGAAGGTATATAGCAGGGATCGCTAAACTCTCTAAATAAAGGGCCAATTTATTGTTCTTCAGACTATAGAGGGGCCGAACTGTGGCCAGTGAGAGGAGGAAATGTTCTGGCATCAGTGAGAGTGAACAATGCCTTATTTTTGGTATTAGAGAAATAGTGCCCCATCATTGGTGTCAGTGGGAGGAATAGTGCCCCATTGTTGTCTGTGGGAGGAATAGTGCCCCATTGTTGTCAGTGGAAGGAATAGTGCCCATCATTGGTATCATTGAGAGGAATAATGCCCCATCATTGGTCTCAGTGGGAGGAGTAGTGCCACATCATTGGTGTCAATTGGATAAATCGTGCCCCATCGTTTGTGTCAGTGGGGAGGAATAGTGCCCCATCATTGGTGTCAGCGGGGAGGAATAGTGCCCATCCTTGGTATCAGTGGGGGGAATAGTGCCCCATCATTGGTATCAGTGGGAGGAATAATGCCCCATCACTGGTATCAGTGGAAGGAATAGTGCCCATCCTTGGTATCAGTGGGAGGAATAGTGCCCATCCTTGGTATCAGTGGGAGGAATAGTGCCCCACCACTGGTATCAGTGGGAGGAATAGTGCCCCATCACTGGTATCAGTGGTAGGAATAGTGCCCCATCACTGGTATCAGTGGGAGGAATAGTGCCCCATCATTGGTATCAGTGGGAGGAATAGTGCCCCATCATTGGTATCAGTGGGAGGAATAGTGCCCCATCATTGGTATCATTTGGAGGAATGGTGCCCCATCACTGGTACCAATGATGGGGCACTATTCCTCCTACTGATACCAGTGATGGAGCACTATTCCTGCAACTGATATCGATGGTGGGGCACTATTCCTCCCATTAACAACAACGACGGGGAACTATTTCTCCCACTGACACCAACAATAGTGCATTATTCCTCCAACTAATACCAATGATGGAGCACTACTCCTTCCATTGACAACAATGATGGGGCACTATTCCTCCCCAAGATACCAATGATGGGGCATTATTCCTTCCACTGACACCAGTGATGGGGCACTATTCCTTCCACTGACACCAGTGATGGGGCACTATTCCTTCCACTGACACCAGTGATGGGGCACTATTCCTGCCACTGATACTAATGATGGGGCACTATTCCTCCCACTGATACCAATGATGGGGCACTATTCCTCTTACTGATATCAGTGGGAGGAATAGTGCCCCATCACTGGTATCAGTGGGAGGAATAGTGCCCCATCACTGGTGTCAGTGGAAGGAATAGTGCCCCATCACTGGTGTCAGTGGAAGGAATAATGCCCCATCATTGGTATCTTGGGGAGGAATAGTGCCCCATCATTGTTGTCAATGGAAGGAGTAGTGCTCCATCATTGGTATTAGTTGGAGGAATAATGCACTATCGTTGGTGTCAGTGGGAGAAATAGTTCCCCGTCGTTGGTGTTAGTGGGAGGAATAGTGCCCCACCATCGATGTCAGTTGCAGGAATAGTGCTCCATCACTGGTTTCAGTGAGAGGAATTATGTCCCATTAATTTCAGTGGGAAGAATATTGCCCCAAGGGACAGAAGAAAGAAACAAATTCCTTAAAAAATAAAATTCTTCCATTCACATTGCTCATCAATAGTGACAATGGGATAAATAGTGCCCCATCTTTGGAGTTAGTGGGAGGAATATTGTCCCATCGTGGGTGTCAGTGGGGAGGAATAGTGTCCCATCGTTGGTGTCAGTGGGGAGGAATAGTGTCTCCTCGTTGGTGTCAGTGGGGAGGAATAGTGTCCCATCGTTGGTGTCAGTGGGGAGGAATAGTGTCCCATCGTTGGTGTCAGTAGAGAGGAATAGTGTCCCATCGTTGGTGTCAGTAGGGAGGAATAGTGCCCCATTGCTGGTGTCAGTGGGAGGAATAGTGCCCAATCACTGGTGTCAGCGGGGAGGAATACTGCCCTATCGTTGGTGTCCATGGGAGGACTAGTGCCCCATCGTTGGTGTCTGTGGGAGAAATAGTGCCCCATCCTTGGTATCAGTGGGAGGAATAGTGCCCCATCATTGGTATCAGTGGGATAAATAGTTCCCCATCGTTTGGTGTTAGTGGGAGGAATAGAGTCCCATCATTGGTGTCATTGGGGAGGAATAGTATCCCATCGTTGGAGTTAGTGAAAGGAATAGTGCCCCATTGCTGGCGTCAGTGGGGAGGAATAGTGCCCCATCATTGGTTTTAGTGGGAGGAATAGTGCCCCATTGCTGGCGTCAGTGGGGAGGAATAGTGCCCCATCATTGGTTTTAGTGGGAGGAATAGTGCCCCATCATTGGTTTTAGTGGGAGGAATAGTGCCCCATCATTGGTGTCAATGGCAGGAGTAGTGCCCCATCATTGGAATCAGTGGGAGGAATATTGCACCATCATTGGTGTCAGTGGGAGAAATAGTTCCCCATCGTTGGTGTCAGTGGGAGGAATAGAGCCCCATTGTTGGTGTCAGTGGGAGGAATAGAGCCCCATTGTTGGTGTCAGTGGGAGGAATAGTGCCCCATTGTTTGTGTCAGTGGGAGGAATAGTGCCCCATCAATGGTATCAGTGGGAGGAATCGTGCCCCATTATTGGTGTCAATGGGAGGAGTAGTGTCCCATCATTGGTATCAGTGGGAGGAATAGTGCCCCATCATTGGTGTTAGTGGGAGGAATAGTGCCCCAACATTGGTGCCAGTTGCAAGAATTTTACTCCATCACTGGTTTCAGTAAGAGGAATTATGTCCCATTATTAATGTCAGTGGGAAGAATATTGCCCCAAGGGCCAGAAAGAAGATACAAATTCCTTAAAAAAAAAAATTCCTCCATTCACATCGCTCATCAATAGTGACAGTGGGATAAATAGTGCCCCATTGTTGGTATCAGTGGGGAGGAATAGTGCCCCATTGTTGGTGTCAGTGGGGAAGAATAGTGCCCTATTGCTGGTGTCAGTGGGAGGAGTAGTGCACCACCATTGGTGTCAGTGGGAGAAATTGTTCCTCATCGTTGGTGTCAGTGGGGAGGAATAGTGCCCCATCATTGGTGTCAGTGGGAGTAGTAGTGCCCCATCGTTGGTGTTAGTGGGAGGAATAGTTCCCCATCATTGGTGTCAGCTGCAGGAATAGTGCCCCATCATTGGTATCAGTGGGAGGAATAGTGCCCCACCGTTGGTGTCAGTTGCAGGAATAGTGCTCCATCACTGGTTTCAGTGAGAGGAATTATGTCCCATTATTAATGTCAGTGAGAAGAATATTGCCCCGAGGGCCAGAAAAAAGAAACAAATTCCTTAAAAAAAAATAAATCCATTCACATCACTCATCAATAGTGACAGTGGGATAAATAGTGCCCCATCTTTGGAGTTATTGGGAGGTATATTGCCCAATCAGTGGTTTCAGTGGGGAGGAATAGTATCCCATCGTTTGAGTTAGTGGAAGGAATAGTGCCCCATTGCTGGTGTCAGTGGGAGGAATAGGCCCCATCATTGGTGTCAGCGAGGAGGACTAGTGTCCCATCGTTGGTGTCAGTGGGAGGAATAATGCCCCATCATTGGTGTCAGTGGGAGGAATAGTGCCCCATCATTGGTGTCAGTGGGAGGAATAATGCCCCATCATTGGTGTCAGTGGGAGGAATAGTGCCCCATCATTGTTGTCAATGGGAGGAGTAGTGCCCCATCATTGGTGTCAGTGGGAGGAGTAGTGCCCTATCTTTGGTATCAGTGGGAAGAAATGTGCACCATCATTGGTGTCAGTGGGAGGAATAGTGCGCCATCGTTGGTGTCAGTGGGAGGAATAGAGCCCCATCGTTGGTGTCAATGGGAGGAGCTGCTCCATGGCCGGAGGTGGGGGGTGCTCAGAGGCCCGGGCACGCTGCTCCATGGCCGGAGGTGGGGGGTGCTCAGGGGCCCGGGCACGCTCTCCTGGTGAATGGCTGCGGTGGGTGGAGGCCTCCTCCCCTCTCCGATGATGTTGGACTCTGGACCTCGTCCGATGGGCGATCGGAGACCCTCCATCCTCCTGATGTGAAGACCTTCCACGGGATGGGCGTCGTGAAGGTCGTGGCATCCTGATGGCTCTGGATGACCTTAAAGTGGCTAAAAATCTAAAAATTTCCCATTAATAGAATAAAAAATAACCTGATAATGATATCAGCAATAGAAATGAATCGAAATGCTAAGAATCGCAGTCAGTGGCAGGAGACTCTCTCTGCTGATGCGTATCGCTAGGCATGCAGACAGCAAGAGAGGTCAGAGGAAGTGAGGTCACAGGAAGTGAGGTCAGAGGCAGCCTGGAGGCGGAGCTAAACACTCTGCCAATCACAGCCTGAGGCGGAGCTAATCACTGCCTATCATAGCCTGGAGGTGGAGCTAATCACTGCCAATCACAGCCTGGAGGTGGAGCTATTCGCTCTGCCTGCCTATCACAGCCTTCCACCTCACTTTTCAGGCCTACATATTTTGAGTGACAACCAAAATAAATCTGATATCGTTTTATTGATTTTCCCATAGAATTAATCAGTGTTGTGGTGACTTTAGTGGGTTTTTCTAAATTCCGCCACTAGATTTTACTGTGCCTGTATGTGTTCCATGGCGGTAATACTGCTCCCCGCCAGAGATGTCTCCCTTCCTTCATAAACATCGCTTTCCTTTCCTTCGGCGGCCATCTTCTGATGTCACAGAGAGGAATCGGAGCCGGAGGAAGGATGGAGCAGAGACAGACGGGAGCTGAGAGAAACGGGGTCCGGGGGGGGCAAGATGGCGACCGGGGGAGCCCAACTGAGGAGGTGAGGAGAAGGCCGGGGGTGGAGAGGAGGAAGAGGCTGAGTGAGTGCTGGATGATGTGGGGGGGGGAATTTTATCGAGAGACTAATAAATGATGGGGGGGGCATACCTGGAGCTCCACCATCGCCTGTCACCCCCCATACCTCAAGTGCCCCCCCTCTCAGCGTCACCTCAAGTGCCCCCCCGTGTTACCACAACTGCCCCCATCCCCCCCAGTGTTTCTGCCTCCCCCAGTATTACTACTACTGCCCCCACCCTCACCCCAGTCTTTCCCATGTTACCACAACTGCCCCCCCCCCAGAGTTACTACATCTGCCCCACCCCACCCAGTTTTTCTGCCCCCCCAGAGTTACTACATCTGCCCTATCCCCCCCAGTGTTTCTGCCCCCCCCCCAGAGTTACTACATCTGCCTCATCCCCCCCAGTTTTTCTGCCCCCCTCATGTTACCACAACTTCCCCCCAGTGTTACTGCCCCCCCAGTGTTACCACAACTGCCCCCCAGTGTTTCTGCCCCCCCCAGTGTTACCACAACTACCCAAATATTTCTGCCCCCCAGTGTTTCTGTCCCCCCATGTTTCCACAACTGCCCCCATCCCCCCCAGTGTTTCTGCCCCCCCCAGTATTACTACTACTGCCCCCACCCTCACCCCCGTCCTTCCCCCCCATGTTACCACAACTGCCCCCCCAGAGTTACTACATCTGCCCCCCCCCAGTTTTTCTGCCCCCCCCCCAGTGTTACCACAACTGCCCCCATCCCCCACCCCAGTGTTATTTCCTCCACCACAGTGTTTCTGCCCCCCCCAGTGTTACTTCAGCTGCCCCCACCCTCCCCCCAGTATTTCTGCCCCCCATGTTTCCACAACTGCTCCCTTCCCCCCCAGTGTTCCTGCCCTCCACCCCAGTGTTTTTCCCCCTCCCCATGTTACAACTGCCCCCCCAGTGTTTCTGCCCCCCCCAGTGTTACCACAACTGCCCCATCTCCCCCAAATATTTCTGCCCCCCCAGTGTTTCTGTCCCCCCGTCTTACCACAACTGCCCCCACCCCCCCAGTGTTTCTGCCCCCCCATGTTACAACTTCTTCCCCAGTGTTTCTGCCCCCCATCCCCAGTGTTACCACAACTGCCCAATTCTCCCCCAAATATTTCTGCCCCCCCCAGTGTTTCTGTCCCCCCCGTCTTACCACAACTGCCTCCACCCCCCCCAGTGTTTCTCCCCCCCCCCAAGTTACCACAACTGCCTCCATCCCCCCCCCAGTGTTTCTGCCCCCCCGTGTTACCACAACTGCCCCATCTCCCCCAAATATTTCTGCCCCCCCCCCCACTGTTTCTGTCCCCCCGTCTTACCACAACTGCCCCCACCCCCCCCCCCAGTGTTTCTGACCTCCACTCCAGTTTTTCTGCCACCCCTCCAGTGTTACCACAACTGCCCATATCTCCCCCAAATATTTCCGCCCCCCCCAGTGTTTCTGTCCCCCCGTCTTACCACAACTGCCTCCACCCCCCCCCCAGTGTTTCTGCCCCCCCATGTTACAACTTCTTCCCCAGTGTTTCTGCCCCCCATCCCCAGTGTTACTGCAACTGCCCCCATCTCTGCCTGTGTTTCTGCCCTCCACCCCAGTGTTTCTGCCCCCCCCCCCAGTTTTTCTACCCCCCAGTGTTAATACAACTGCCCCCACCCTCCCACCGAGTCTTTCTGCCCGCCTCCTGTTACAACTTCCCCCATGCCCCCCAGTGTTTCTGCCCCCCCCCCGTGTTACCACAACTGCCCCCATTTCATCAAGTCTTTCTTCCCTCCCACCAGTGTTTCTGCCCCTCCCCGTATTTCCACAACTCACTCCCCCCCGTGTTTCTGTCTCCCAGTGTTACTACAACTGCATCCACCCCCCCCACCACAACTGCCCACATCCCCCCCCAGTGTTTCTGCCCCCCCATGTTACAACTTCTTCCCCAGTGTTTCTGCCCCCCATCCCCAGTGTTACCACAACTGCCCCCATCCCCCCCAGTGTTTCTACCCCCCATGTTACCACAACTTCCCCCCCAGTGTTTCTGCCCCCCCAGTGTTACCACAACTGCCCCCATCTCCCCTCAGTGTTTCTGCCCCCCCCCCAGTGTTACCGCAACTGCCCCCATCTCTGCCTGTGTTTCTGCCCTCCACCCCAGTGTTTCTGCCCCCCCAGTGTTACCACAACTGCCCCCATCTCCCCTCAGTGTTTCTGCCCCCCCCCCCCAGTGTTACCGCAACTGCCCCCATCTCTGCCTGTGTTTCTGCCCTCCACCCCAGTGTTTCTGCCCCCCCCCCCCCAGTTTTTCTACCCCAAAGTGTCAATACAACTGCCCCCACCCTCCCACCGAGTCTTTCTGCCCCCCTCCTGTTACAAATTCCCCCATGCCCCCCCAGTGTTTCTGTCCCCCCCAGTGTTGCCACAGCTGCCCACATCCCCCCAGTGTTTCTGCCCCCCCAGTTTTACAACTGCCCCCATCCCCCCAGTGTTTCTGCCTTCCACCCCAGTGTTTCTGCCCCCCCCCGTGTTACCACAACTGCCCACATCCAGCTGTGTTTCTTCCCTCCACCCCAGTGTTCCTCCCCCCGTGTTACCACAACTCCACCCCCAGTGGTACTAAAATTGCCCCCACCCTCCTCCTAGTATTTCTGCCCCACTCATGTTACCACAACTGACCCATCCCCCCCAGTGTTTCTGCCCCCCAGTGCTACCACAACTGCCTCCATCCCCCCAGTGTTTCTGCCCTCACCCCAGTGTTTTCCCCCCTACCCATGTTACAACTGCCCCCCCCCCCCAGTGTTTATGCCCCCTCAGTGTTACCACAACTGCCCCCCCAGTGTTTCTGATATCAGTGGGAGAAATAGTGCCCCATCACTGGTATCAGTGGGAGGAATAGTGCCCCATCGTTGGTGTCAGTGGGGAGGAATAGTGCCCCATCGTTGGTGTCAGTGGGGAGGAATAGTATCCCATCGTTGCAGTTAGTGGAAGGAATAGTGCCCCATCATTGGTGTCAGTGGGATAAATAGTTCGTTGGTGTCAGTGGGGAAGAATAGTGCCTCAGTGTTGGTGTCAGTTGCAGGAATAGTGCTCCATCACTGGTTTCAGTGAGAGGAATTATGTCCCATTATTAATGTCAGTGAGAAGAATATTGCCCCAAGGGCCAAAAAAAGAAACAAATTCCTTAAAAAAAAAAAAACCCTCCATTCACATCGCTCATCAATAGTGACAGTGGGATAAATGGTGCCCCATCTTTGGAGTTAGTGGGAGGAATATTGCCCCATCGTTGGTGTCAGAGGGGAGGAATAGTGCCCCATCGTTGGTGTCAGTGGGGAGGAATAGTGCCCCATCGTTGGTGCCAGTGGGGAGGAATAGTGCCCCATCGTTGGTGCCAGTGGGGAGGAATAGTGCCCCATCGTTGGTGCCAGTGGGGAGGAATAGTGCCCCATCGCTGGTGCCAGTGGGGAGGAATAGTGCCCCATCGCTGGTGCCAGTGGGGAGGAATAGTGCCCCATCGCTGGTGTCAGTGGGGAGGAATAGTGCCCCATCGCTGGTGTCAGTGGGGAGGAATAGTGCCCCATCGCTGGTGTCAGTGGGGAGGAATAGTGCCCCATCGCTGGTGTCAGTGGGGAGGAATAGTGCCCCATCGTTGGTGTCAGTGGGGAGGAATAGTGCCCCATCGTTGGTGTCAGTGGGGAGGAATAGTGCCCCATCGTTGGTGTCAGTGGGGAGGAATAGTGCCCCATCCTTGGTGTCAGTGGGGAGGAATAGTGCCCCATCCTTGGTGTCAGTGGGGAGGAATAGTGCCCCATCCTTGGTGTCAGTGGGGAGGAATAGTGCCCCATCCTTGGTGTCAGTGGGGAGGAATAGTGCCCCCGCGCTGGTGTCAGTGGGGAGGAATAGTTCCCCATCTTTGGAGTTAGTGGGAGGAATATTGCCCCATCGTTGGTATCAGGGGGGAGGAACAGTGCCCCATCGTTGGTGTCAGCGGGGAGGAACAGTGCCCCATCGTTGGTGCCAGCGGGGAGGAACTGTGCCCCATCGTTGGTGCCAGCGGGGAGGAACTGTGCCCCATCGTTGGTGCCAGCGGGGAGGAACTGTGCCCCATCGTTGGTGCCAGCGGGGAGGAACTGTGCCCCATCGTTGGTGCCAGCGGGGAGGAACTGTGCCCCATCGTTGGTGCCAGCGGGGAGGAACTGTGCCCCATCGTTGGTGCCAGCGGGGAGGAACAGTGCCCCATCGTTGGTGCCAGCGGGGAGGAACAGTGCCCCATCGTTGGTGCCAGCGGGGAGGAACAGTGCCCCATCGTTGGTGCCAGCGGGGAGGAACAGTGCCCCATCGTTGGTGCCAGCGGGGAGGAACAGTGCCCCATCGTTGGTGCCAGCGGGGAGGAACAGTGCCCCATCGTTGGTGCCAGCGGGGAGGAACAGTGCCCCATCGTTGGTGCCAGCGGGGAGGAACAGTGCCCCATCGTTGGTGCCAGCGGGGAGGAACAGTGCCCCATCGTTGGTGCCAGCGGGGAGGAACAGTGCCCCATCGTTGGTGCCAGCGGGGAGGAACAGTGCCCCATCGTTGGTGCCAGCGGGGAGGAACAGTGCCCCATCGTTGGTGCCAGCGGGGAGGAACAGTGCCCCATCGTTGGTGCCAGCGGGGAGGAACAGTGCCCCATCGTTGGTGCCAGCGGGGAGGAACAGTGCCCCATCGTTGGTGCCAGCGGGGAGGAACAGTGCCCCATCGTTGGTGCCAGCGGGGAGGAACAGTGCCCCATCGTTGGTGCCAGCGGGGAGGAACAGTGCCCCATCGTTGGTGCCAGCGGGGAGGAACAGTGCCCCATCGTTGGTGCCAGCGGGGAGGAACAGTGCCCCATCGTTGGTGCCAGCGGGGAGGAACAGTGCCCCATCGTTGGTGCCAGCGGGGAGGAACAGTGCCCCATCGTTGGTGCCAGCGGGGAGGAACAGTGCCCCATCGTTGGTGCCAGCGGGGAGGAACAGTGCCCCATCGTTGGTGCCAGCGGGGAGGAACAGTGCCCCATCGTTGGTGCCAGCGGGGAGGAACAGTGCCCCATCGTTGGTGCCAGCGGGGAGGAACAGTGCCCCATCGTTGGTGCCAGCGGGGAGGAACAGTGCCCCATCGTTGGTGCCAGCGGGGAGGAACAGTGCCCCATCGTTGGTGCCAGCGGGGAGGAACAGTGCCCCATCGTTGGTGCCAGCGGGGAGGAACAGTGCCCCATCGTTGGTGCCAGCGGGGAGGAACAGTGCCCCATCGTTGGTGCCAGCGGGGAGGAACAGTGCCCCATCGTTGGTGCCAGCGGGGAGGAACAGTGCCCCATCGTTGGTGCCAGCGGGGAGGAACAGTGCCCCATCGTTGGTGCCAGCGGGGAGGAACAGTGCCCCATCGTTGGTGCCAGCGGGGAGGAACAGTGCCCCATCGTTGGTGCCAGCGGGGAGGAACAGTGCCCCATCGTTGGTGCCAGCGGGGAGGAACAGTGCCCCATCGTTGGTGCCAGCGGGGAGGAACAGTGCCCCATCGTTGGTGCCAGCGGGGAGGAACAGTGCCCCATCGTTGGTGCCAGCGGGGAGGAACAGTGCCCCATCGTTGGTGCCAGCGGGGAGGAACAGTGCCCCATCGTTGGTGCCAGCGGGGAGGAACAGTGCCCCATCGTTGGTGCCAGCGGGGAGGAACAGTGCCCCATCGTTGGTGCCAGCGGGGAGGAACAGTGCCCCATCGTTGGTGCCAGCGGGGAGGAACAGTGCCCCATCGTTGGTGCCAGCGGGGAGGAACAGTGCCCCATCGTTGGTGCCAGCGGGGAGGAACAGTGCCCCATCGTTGGTGCCAGCGGGGAGGAACAGTGCCCCATCGTTGGTGCCAGCGGGGAGGAACAGTGCCCCATCGTTGGTGCCAGCGGGGAGGAACAGTGCCCCATCGTTGGTGCCAGCGGGGAGGAACAGTGCCCCATCGTTGGTGCCAGCGGGGAGGAACAGTGCCCCATCGTTGGTGCCAGCGGGGAGGAACAGTGCCCCATCGTTGGTGCCAGCGGGGAGGAACAGTGCCCCATCGTTGGTGCCAGCGGGGAGGAACAGTGCCCCATCGTTGGTGCCAGCGGGGAGGAACAGTGCCCCATCGTTGGTGCCAGCGGGGAGGAACAGTGCCCCATCGTTGGTGCCAGCGGGGAGGAACAGTGCCCCATCGTTGGTGCCAGCGGGGAGGAACAGTGCCCCATCGTTGGTGCCAGCGGGGAGGAACAGTGCCCCATCGTTGGTGCCAGCGGGGAGGAACAGTGCCCCATCGTTGGTGCCAGCGGGGAGGAACAGTGCCCCATCGTTGGTGCCAGCGGGGAGGAACAGTGCCCCATCGTTGGTGCCAGCGGGGAGGAACAGTGCCCCATCGTTGGTGCCAGCGGGGAGGAACAGTGCCCCATCGTTGGTGCCAGCGGGGAGGAACAGTGCCCCATCGTTGGTGCCAGCGGGGAGGAACAGTGCCCCATCGTTGGTGCCAGCGGGGAGGAACAGTGCCCCATCGTTGGTGCCAGCGGGGAGGAACAGTGCCCCATCGTTGGTGCCAGCGGGGAGGAACAGTGCCCCATCGTTGGTGCCAGCGGGGAGGAACAGTGCCCCATCGTTGGTGCCAGCGGGGAGGAACAGTGCCCCATCGTTGGTGCCAGCGGGGAGGAACAGTGCCCCATCGTTGGTGCCAGCGGGGAGGAACAGTGCCCCATCGTTGGTGCCAGCGGGGAGGAACAGTGCCCCATCGTTGGTGCCAGCGGGGAGGAACAGTGCCCCATCGTTGGTGTCAGCGGGGAGGAACAGTGCCCCATCGTTGGTGTCAGCGGGAGGAGCAGTGCCCCATCGTTGGTGTCAGCGGGAGGAACAGTGCCCCATCGTTGGTGTCAGCGGGAGGAGCAGTGCCCCATCGTTGGTGTCAGCGGGAGGAACAGTGCCCCATCGTTGGTGTCAGCGGGAGGAACAGTGCCCCATCGTTGGTGTCAGCGGGAGGAACAGTGCCCCATCGTTGGTGTCAGTGGGGAGGATTAGTGCCCCATCGTTGGTGCCAGTGGGGAGGAATAGTGCCCCATCGTTTCCCCATCGTTGGTGTCAGTGGGGAGGAATAGTTTCTCATCTTTGGTGTCAGTGGGGAGGAATATTGCCCCATCGTTGGTGTCAGTGGAAGGAATAGTGCCCCTTCGTTGGTGTCAGTGGGGAGGATTAGTGCCCCTTCGTTGGTGCCAGTGGGGAGGATTAGTGCCCCATCTTTGGTGCCAGTGGGGAGGATTAGTGCCCCATCGTTGGTGTCAGTGGGGAGGAATATTGCCCCATCGTTGGTGTCAGTCGAAGGAATAGTGCCCCTTCGTTGGTGTCAGTGGGGAGGAATAGTGCCCCATCGTTGGTGTCAGTGGGGAGGATTAGTGCCCCATCGTTGGTGTCAGTGGGGAGGATTAGTGCCCCATCGTTGGTGTCAGTGGGGAGGATTAGTGCCCCATCGTTGGTGTCAGTGGGGAGGATTAGTGCCCCATCGTTGGTGTCAGTGGGGAGGATTAGTGCCCCATCGTTGGTGCCAGTGGGGAGGAATAGTGCCCCATCGTTTCCCCATCGTTGGTGTCAGTGGGGAGGAATAGTTTCTCATCGTTGGTGTCAGTGGAAGGAATAGTGCCCCTTCGTTGGTGTCAGTGGGGAGGATTAGTGCCCCTTCGTTGGTGCCAGTGGGGAGGATTAGTGCCCCATCTTTGGTGCCAGTGGGGAGGATTAGTGCCCCATCGTTGGTGTCAGTGGGGAGGAATATTGCCCCATCGTTGGTGTCAGTCGAAGGAATAGTGCCCCTTCGTTGGTGTCAGTGGGGAGGAATAGTGCCCCATCGTTGGTGCCAGTGGGGAGGAATAGTGCCCCATCGTTTCCCCATCGTTGGTGTCAGTGGGGAGGAATAGTTTCTCATCTTTGGTGTCAGTGGAAGGAATAGTGCCCCTTCGTTGGTGTCAGTGGGGAGGATTGGTGCCCCTTCGTTGGTGCCAGTGGGGAGGAGTGGTGCCCCATCTTTGGTGCCAGTGGGGAGGAATATTGCCCCATCGTTGGTGTCAGTGGGGAGGATTAGTGCCCCATCGTTGGTGTCAGTGGGGAGGATTAGTGCCCCATCGTTGGTGTCAGTGGGGAGGATTAGTGCCCCATCGTTGGTGTCAGTGGGGAGGATTAGTGCCCCATCGTTGGTGTCAGTGGGGAGGATTAGTGCCCCATCGTTGGTGTCAGTGGGGAGGATTAGTGCCCCATCGTTGGTGTCAGTGGGGAGGATTAGTGCCCCATCGTTGGTGTCAGTGGGGAGGATTAGTGCCCCATCGTTGGTGTCAGTGGGGAGGATTAGTGCCCCATCGTTGGTGTCAGTGGGGAGGATTAGTGCCCCATCGTTGGTGTCAGTGGGGAGGATTAGTGCCCCATCGTTGGTGTCAGTGGGGAGGATTAGTGCCCCATCGTTGGTGTCAGTGGGGAGGATTAGTGCCCCATCGTTGGTGTCAGTGGGGAGGATTAGTGCCCCATCGTTGGTGTCAGTGGGGAGGATTAGTGCCCCATCGTTGGTGTCAGTGGGGAGGATTAGTGCCCCATCGTTGGTGTCAGTGGGGAGGATTAGTGCCCCATCGTTGGTGTCAGTGGGGAGGATTAGTGCCCCATCGTTGGTGTCAGTGGGGAGGATTAGTGCCCCATCGTTGGTGTCAGTGGGGAGGATTAGTGCCCCATCGTTGGTGTCAGTGGGGAGGATTAGTGCCCCATCGTTGGTGTCAGTGGGGAGGATTAGTGCCCCATCGTTGGTGTCAGTGGGGAGGATTAGTGCCCCATCGTTGGTGTCAGTGGGGAGGATTAGTGCCCCATCGTTGGTGTCAGTGGGGAGGATTAGTGCCCCATCGTTGGTGTCAGTGGGGAGGATTAGTGCCCCATCGTTGGTGTCAGTGGGGAGGATTAGTGCCCCATCGTTGGTGTCAGTGGGGAGGATTAGTGCCCCATCGTTGGTGTCAGTGGGGAGGATTAGTGCCCCATCGTTGGTGTCAGTGGGGA